>NC_080571.1:157774303-157879303 GCF_030247185.1 Malaya genurostris
ATTGGAAGTTTGGCACATGAAACTGCAAATCGCTTGGCTTCCTAGGATACGACCGAATGCTGCATTATGAGCCTCAAATTCGCGGTTTCGCTGTCATAACATTACAGGAACTTTGTTGAGCGGGACAGGAGGTGTATAAAAGTGGGTAATCGGGCGGCTACCTTCTATCAGAGCTGTGGCACAACCAGCGTCTAAAGAACGGGACTTTTAGTGTGCGCCAGCGCGTGAATTGGTGGCAGCCAATCAGTGATAGAATGTGCGTATTGAAGATCAAGAGTCGCTTCTTCAATTATTGTATCATCTACGTTCACTGCTCACAAGAAACGAGACCCGAAGGCGCGCAGCTGGAACGAACATACGACAGCTGCCCACGGCGGGATTTAAAAATCGTCATGAGAGCTCAGGTAGGCCAGGATGCAAATCACAGGATGCAATGCCTGTGATTGAGCTAGAAAGCCTACATGCGGCAACAAATGACAACGGAAAACGATGCAGGAACTTTGCAGTCTCCTGAGGAATAATGTTCCGAAGCACCTTCTTCCACCGCAAAGATATTCACAAAAGCTACCTAGAGATCAACTGATCAACATACGGAAAATAAAATCGACCATGTTCTCAGCGGCGGGCGAATCTCCTCCGACGTCATCAATGCCCACACTAATCGCAGTGCCAATATTGATTCTGACCACTATCTTGTCGCAGTTTGTATGCGCTCAAAACTATAGACTGTGAACAACACTTCGCACAGGACTTCGCCGGGACTTAATCTCGAGCAGCTACATAGCGTTCGTACTGCTGAGGAATCCTCGCATCGACCGGAGCAAGTGCTACTAAGGAAGATCAGCTTGGCGCGGCGACTCTTGAATATGGCTAAAGGAATATAAAGTCCGCCATTAGTAGCACTGCTGCAATCGTACTAGATACGAGGTTATCGAGAAATCTTCTTATGAACGAACGTTATCACCTCACGGTGGAAGATGGGAGCAGTACTAAAACGAGCATCTGAATGGCGAAGCGCAAGATACAGTGAACGATACAGGAATCCATTTGGGAGCACGCTCGGTCAACGACAGATTTCCAGAACCTGATCTGTCGGAGATAAGTGAGGAAATCGCAAGCTGAGAAACACAGAGCCCCGGGCAACGACCAATTTCCAGGCAAGCTGCTCAAACATGGAGGAGAGGCAATGACTAGAACATTGCACTGGATGATTTCTAAGATTTGAAAGGAAGAGATTCTACTGCAGGAAAGGAATGTTGTCTAAAAGGTACTCTCTCAAATCCTTTGCTGTCGTCTTCTTTTCAATATGAGTTTATTTTTCTAATGTTGATAAAACTTTTTAAATCGGTCAAAAAAACAGCAGAGATACAGTCAGCCAAACTAGCCCACTTCTCATTTTTCATGGTATCCTAAGTAGTACGCGTAACTTTTTGTCTTATTACTATTTTACATGTTTCCGAGCTAAATCGACTGATGAACACAAAAGCTTGGATGTTTTCTTTGCATTCCTGGTTAAGTTTCTAGTACTGTTAAGATTTGTAAATGTAAGTAAAAATATCAAGTTTTTATTAGATTTTTAGTATATCCAGAATTATTTTTTTCTACAAATTTCAGCTAATACAAAATTCAATCTTCGTAAAAGATCATATATGTTTTATATTTTCCAGTTTAGTTAATTCGAAAACTTTCACGAAAATGTGATTTTGTGAATGTTTTTTTTTTTTGAGATTTTGATGTAATTATTAGATTCTTTTACTCCTAAAATTTTACACGTTGCTAAGTCCGTTGAGTTGAGCAAAATTTCTCAGGCATGCACTTACGTCACATCCACGTAAGTGCCTAAAACCTCTTCAATTTTAAAAACTTCTGTGAAAATATCGATTTTTTGTTTAGATTTTTGGTAAATATAACATATTATAACTATTTCTCTGTTGAAATTTTAGCTGAAAGTAAATTAAGTCGGTTGGTACACGAACATTCTTGAAAGCTAAGTCACAAAAAACTCTACGGTTCAAGAATTTCTGTAAAAATTCAACGTTTTATAAGATTGGTAAGCAAAATTTATTAGACGTGCATTTACGTCAAATCCACCTAAGTGCCTACAACTTCTTCAATTTTAAAAATTTCTGTGAAAATATCGATTTTTTTAGATTTTTGGTAAATGTGAAATATAAAAACTTTAAATTTTAGCTGAAAGTAAATTTAGTTTGTTGGTACACGAACATTCTTGAATGCGTGCTTAGCTAAGTCACAAAAAAACTCAAAGATATAAAAATTTCTGGTAAAATGCAAAATTTCTTTTAGTAAACATGATAGAATTTCCTGTTAAAAATTTTAACTGAAGCAATATTCAATCAATTGTTCAACAATGTCGAAATGTTCGATGTGAATTTCATGCTGAGTGACAAAGAGGTTTAATTTTATTCTAATTTTAAAATTTCTGAGAAATATCTAATTTTTGGGTTTTCTTTAGTGAATTTGAAATTATTTTTTCCCGTACATTATAGCTGGTATCAAATTCAATAGTTATCCGGCAAACGACCGCAACTTGGTTATAGACGGGTATAAATAAACAACATAAAAAAAATCAATAGTTTTGTGTACATAAATGTTTAGCTGTATTTAGCATTCTTCGAATACTTCTAATATTCTAAAACTTCTATTGAAAATATCGAATGTTTCGAGACATTTTCAGTAAAGTTGAAATTGATTTCTTCTAAAACATATAGCTGATGTCAAATGCAATTTATTAGTATATAAAAACGTACTTAATCCATCTAGCAGTGAGATGATACCTTTTTTATCAACCCGCATGTGTTTTTGCATGAATATTCTTCGGGGTTTTAGTTCTAATGACATTTTTTAATGACTGTCATTTTAAGCGGTAATTTGAGCATTTAGGGGTTTTTTGTTTTGTGCAAAAAAGCACATATTTAGTTTCAACTTTCTTTGCGTTTCGCCTTCGGCTCGTCAGTGCTTAAAGCAGTTCAAATTGAACTGCCATCTCGTGCCTAGCAGTTCAACTTAAACCGCTAAGCAGACGCAAAGTCCACACTACTTATGTGACCCTTTAATTTGAGATTTTAATCACTAACTAGTCTGTAATATCGAAACTGCAAACCGGATTGAATTTGAATCTAAACGTGTGACAATCGATTGAACATTCCATGAGATGTAGGATTAGATTTCATTTTAGACAGTTATTTACGGTACCTCCAGAGTCGGTATTCAGGATCCAGCATAACCCAAAACGATTCGTATGGCCATATATTAACCTGACGAATAAAGTTAAAGTCAGTTAAACTCACCTGAGGAGCTTTATAGTTTACATTTGATTCAAAATGTTTGAAAATCGGTGTAGACATCTTTGGGAAATCGTAGTGCGAATTAAATTTATAGGTACCTTCCGAATCGAAAACTGAATACCGCTAAAACTGAAATAAGTTTATTGGGTTATCGACTATCCAAATCTGGCAACCCGATAAACCTGACTAATTTATGTAAAATGGACATTTCATACTATCACACTGTATCCCTAAACCGGAAGCTGGATCTGACTAACAAACACGATGTTTTATAGGATCTTAAGCCCTTTCATTTGAATCTTAAGCCCTTTCATTTGAATCTTAGATACTAGTTTAATTTAAATCTTCGATTATTTTAATTTCCTGTAGTTCCGCAACCAAAGCCGGATCCACATGAAATTCAGAATCAGAGTTTGTAGAGAACGGTTGAGCTTGGAAATATCTGAGTTTGTAGAGAACGAGAAAATTGAGTGAAATTGTTTGTCATACACAGATTTGCTGATCTCGACGAACTGATTCGAGTGTGTGGTGAATAGGACGATACAAAACTGAATGAATAATAATTTAATAAAAAACTGAACAGTTGAAATATTAAAATATTCTATGAATGTTTTGCAACAACTAAAGTAACTGTTTATGTTGATGAAACTGGTAACACTGATAATCAAACGGAGCGTAACCGTGAAAACCGATAAACAATTGCGCTTCGTTGATATGGTTACGAACATGTTGAGGATTTATTGATAAGATGAAAATAATAATTCTATTCATTCTACGAACGAAGCTTACTTCGAACAGACGTGTCTTCTCTAGATATTTAGGTCGGGTTACGACAGAATGGTATATGGGTGTTATGTTCTCCGATCATTTATTGGTGTAAGTAGTTTAAATCAATTTAATTATGGAATTGCTTTCAACTCGAAAATTGACAAACATCTGGTTTACATATGTCATATTCGAACGATTACGTTGCCAAAACCAAACCGTGCTAAAATCGATCCGAGGCAAAATATCAAAAAGGATGCTGTACACAGTCTTTTTGGTACTCACAAAAAATTGAATGTAACAGTATAAAAATCGTGTTTCACGCTGCTCTCAAGTATTGTTTTGTCATACAGCGCTTTAAACTCCTACTACTGGAATAAGACGAAAAGTCGCATACACAAAAATATCAATATCTACGTTAAAATCTATGGCTTGTTGGATAGCTATTACCGTGCGGAATCTAAGTCAAAAAACATATTCTGTTTTCGAGGTCAGTTGTGACAGATATTGTCAAAAAACTGAAAATTTTGACATAAAACTTTGTATAACTCAAAAAGTAAACATCCGATCTCAAAACCTTTTGAATAGCGTTCAGGGTGACGGGGAGACCTTTCATTTGCGACTAGTTTGATCAAAAACGATCCAGCCATCTCTGAGATCCTCTTAGTTGACAACACACACACGCACACACGGACATTTGCTCCGTTCGTCGAGCTGAATCGATTGGTATATGACACTCGGCCCTCCGGGCTTGGGATAAAACTTCTTAAGTTTTAGCGAATTCTACACCTATTTCTTATATTTATAAAAAAGGCAAAAAGCATATGTCGCCGCTTTGAATTGAAAGATATGACGAAAATAAGAGGTTTCCGATAATATATGCTTGAACTTTTGTTAACGTTTATGATCATAAATTTCATTAACAAAGTGTTATTGAAAAATTTTCTGTACCATTTATGTTGTGATGATAAACAAATGTTCAAAATCGGACTTCTAACAGCTGAGATATGGCCATCCAAAGTTAGCGTTCCCACTTAATGCCTTACTCTTTGCTATACGGGGCCGGGTGTCAATTAAAAGTTTCAAACATAGCCGCGTAACCTTTTTTCGTCATAATTTTGAACGTTAATAACTCAGTCATTTGTTGATGGATTGATATAATTTAACAACCAATTGATTCGGAAACTTTTAACTCAAACATATATGGCAACGTCGTTTCAGTATTTCAATAGCTACTATTGAAAAAATTGACTATTGAGAATTGACCTATGATTTCATCCACCAATCCCAGTTGACCAAATTGACGTCATTTTCTTGTTCGGCATAGGAGGCTTTGAGTCATGCATTAAAACACCGCATCATTCTGCGTTGTTCAAAAAGGAATCTATAAATATATGCTGCAAATCATTTCTTGATTTCAGTTGATGCTTGACTGCGAAGTAGTAGTAGCTCGTCCAGTGAGGTGATGACTAGATTGTATATGCGTTCGCTCGTTGGAATGTTCGCTTTTGCTAACTCACTGTACGAGGCTGGGTGTCAATTTTAAAAAATGCAAAAATAACTGCGTAACATTTTTCACTTGTTTTCACGAGCCAATGACAGTCTCATTTAATGATGTCAAATTCTCGTCCGATTTGCGCAGTATGAACTATAGCACAAAAGGGAATCTATAAATATAGGCCGGGATACATTTCTGCTTTAGTTCACCTATGGCTTATCTTGATTCTCCGGTAACTAGCAGGCTAACATAGAATTATGGGCGATAGATTTTTCGAACCTAATTTGAAGCGATTGTATATCTGTGATTTATTGATAAATTTTCCTCATTTAACTTGATTCGAAACAGTTTAAAATGTTTTAATTTGTCAACGAGTACTTTGCATACTGGAATCTCCATTTACATACGAAAAACACAGTGGAGCGCAAATAAATTCAGTATAAAGTTGTGTTATGATGATAATCATATATAATTCTTTTTCATTAAATGTTGCTAAATACAAAGAACTATTTCTCATCATAATCCCTCAGACCCTATTATTAAACCAAACAATAAAGACTGTCCCTGAAAGTATGGACGCAACAAAAACCGCTGCCATTTCACAATGGTTCAGAATCTGTCAATTTTTATGGCTGCGTCCTGTTGTTTACACTCTTCTCTAACCACTTGTGGAGTTGTTTATTCGTTTTCATTAGTTTGTTTCGAAATGCGTGGACTTTAAGCAGAACAACGTCGAAAAATTGTGTACAAATGGTGCACAGAACGCGGACTGTCACTGAGAAAGATAGCAAAAATGGAAAGAGTAAGTGAAAAAGCCGTGCGAATTGCAATCAGGAAGTTCGGTGAGGATAACACCTTTGAGGATAAACCGAAAACGGGTCGAAAAATAGGTCCTGCTAACCCTCAGTTGGATAAACATATACTGAAGGCGTCCGAGCAGTTTCAGTTCGGGAAGTCAAATGTTCTTCGTGCTAAAGAACGTTTGAATCTTCGAACCATAAGAAGCAAAAACAACCAAAACGTAGTCCGAAACAAGAAGCATCGATCAGGCCGAGGGTTCGAAAGCTGTACTATACGATTCTTGCTGGGAATTTGAACTGCATAATCATGGACGACGAAACCTACGTGAAACTCGATTACAAATCCTTGCCGGGACCACAATATTATACGGTGCAAGAAGGGCAAGTGTAAACCAGTCCGAGACATCGATTGAAGTCGAAAAATTTGGTAAGTAAGCTATGGTCTGGCAAGCAATTTGTAGCTGCGGTAAGATTTCGAAACCCTTCATAACCACTGCTTCAATGAACAGCGAAATATACATCAAGGAATTTTTGCAAAAACGACTTCTACTCATGATTCGAAGTCACAAGGATTCTGTTGTGTTCTGGCCAGATCGTGCTTCTTGCTACTACTCGATATCAACGGTAGAATGGTATACTACCAAAAATGTTACTTTCGCCCCAAAAGACATGAATCCACCAAATTGCCCACAACTTCGACCAACTGAGGAATTTTGGGCATTAATGAAGGCACGTATTAGGAAACATGTCGCGGCAGCCGAAACCATTCAATAGTTTAAAAAAGATTGGACAAAATTGTCAAAACTTGTCGCCAAGAAGTCTGTACGGAATTCAATGAGGAAAGTTCGCAAGAAGGTGCGCCAGCTAGTCTGCAATGGCTTAGTAGCAAATATTGAGAATAATATTCTGTTGTTGTAGTCTAATATTATCAGTATATCGAATAAAATTTGAAAATTCAACCCTTGTGAATTATTTACAGCGAAATCAAAGTGCGTCCATACTTTCTGGGACAGTCTTTAATCGTGTAACCTAATAGAAGTATAAAGCATAATATTTTGGTCGATTCTTTGCTTCCAAGTATCTTATAGAAGGGATCCAGACTAAGTGTAGCAAAAATAATGCAATGAAAATCGTTATGAAGTATCGATTTGCTGTTGTCCCATCAGGAATAAAACGCTTCAAAAGACTCGGAACTTAGTTCAAATAAGTTGCACAGACTCACAGATTATCAGAATTATCAGATGCAATAAAATACAGTATTAGAGATAAACTCCAGACAAGCTGATCTGCGATTTTACATGTATCATTTAAATCCTTACTAAACTCGGGTTACCGCCAGTTCCAGTTAAATTATCATTTACATCAAAACATCATGTGTCTTATCACTACATGCGTTGTTATTAATGACAATGTTCGTTCATGTAATAATAAAATCAAGTTACAATATGAACAAAATTAAAGAATTTGGTTTCGTATGCATTGATTCCTTAATATGCAAAAGTGAAAATCAATTAAAGTAACAAAATATGTTCTGCGGACTGTGTCACAAATTTTCTTTCTTGTATTGCTGCCATTCTATTTTCAGACACTTTCCGAAGATTATCGACGATTTTTAACGAAGGATCATTGAAATTACACTATTACTGAGTTTATTGGTTGACGGTTATTCAAATTATTCACATTCACATTTTGAGATCAAAATATTTAAAATCTTCTCTAATCTCTGTTTATAAAATGATTAAGTTTGAACGTTCTCTGTCTTCAAAATTATGATGGTATAAAATCGTTTCATTTGTCCAGAATTATATCTAGAGGTTGTTCGTATCCAAAATTGATCTTTTAAGTAACTTTAAAATCATCATAATTGACTTTCATTTAAAGAATATTTTCCAAAGATTTTCAAATGTAAAAATTTGTTGAAGGCATCAAAATAGAGTAGAATCAATTATTCTGAAAGAATCTTATTGTCATTTTGATCATTCGCCAAAAATGTAAACACTAAAAGTAACATAGAGCAAGTTTGTAATTGGTGACTTTTAGTGCATCCATTATCATCTTTATTTTTGTATTTATTATGGGTACCTTAGAATTATTTCTTGGCATTACATTCTTAGTGTACCGAATCATTGCATGGCTAGTGCTATGGATCCTACTGACACTAAGAATCCCGGGTTGGTAGTTCAATGCATAGGGCGCTGGTCTTACAAACCCGTTGTCGTATGTTCGAACCCCGACCTGGATGGATTCATAATGTCAGTAGAATCGTAGCACTAGCCATGCGATGGTTCTGTACACTCTGAATCGGCTGCGAAGTTTGTTGAAACAGAAGGTCAAATTCCACTACAGGAATGTAACACCAAGGCTTTGCTTTGCTTTAGAATTATTTAATTTTTAATGTAATCGTGATCGGTCGTGTCTTGCATACAACCCTCTAATTTTTCAACAGACTTTAGTTGGAACTTTTTATAATAACTTTGAATAAAATGTACGGTTATCCATCGTTTCAAATGTATTTTGTTTAAAATGAATTAATCTTTCTTATGGTAAACAAATTTTTGAAATTGGTCCAGAAATGGCTAAGATATAGTCAGTCAAAATTAGCGTTCCCACTTTTCATGGTATCCTTGGTAGTCCGCATAACTTGTTACCCCTTTGGTATTCGGAGTGCTAAGATGTACTATTAACATATTTTTTTTTTCTTTAAGACATACATTGTCAGATGAATTGTAAAAGAAACAACAATAAACAATAAACAATAAGTGGGCTCCGTTTCAATCGCCTGCACTGAGAAGGTGTCGAAAACTAAATTGTCTCGCTGTCTTCCATTGAATATGAAGCCCGTATTTAAGGGACGGGTAGGGTCTAACACTTTTGAAAAATCATTTATTGTTTTCTTTATATTTTCAAATAGTAAAACATTTCAAGAATATTCTGTGAAATTTTCAAGATTATTTGAACCAAACTCATTCCCAAGATTTATACTTCGATTGATTTCAAAACATGACAAAACATTCTTGAAATGTTTCGTTATAATAAATTATAAAAGAAAATATATGATTTTTTGAGCGGGCTACCTGGAGTAAATAATTGTTTCCATTGATTTTATAGACAAAAACCTTTAAACGCGTTTTCCTCGAAAACAGGTTTTGAAAGTCCGTGTGAAAACGCGCCATCATCTACCAATTGTCTTATTGTACATGGGATTACTAGACAGCTGAGCCTTGCGGGAGATCCATGTAGTTAATTCTGTATGTTTCCAAATCGCCATTTGGAAAATACATACATTTCTACGACAAATGGAAGTTCATGTTGATGGAGCTTGTCTGAATGAACATCAATGGAAACTGAATCAAATGCTCCTTTGATGTCCAAAAATACATATGCCATCTGTTGTTTTTGAGCAAAGGCAATTTGGATGTCATTCGTCCCTCGGAAACTAAAGTGAGTATCTGACAACAAACGAACAATTTTCTGATGCAGGCCAACATTGCAATGGGTTGTAATTGGACAACAGGTTTCCCAGGCTTTTGAATGGCGATAACTTTCACTTTCCTCCATTAAGGTGGAACAATGTTTTGCTTAAGAAACTTGTTGAACGATTCCAACAAATCTTTTATTGCGAGATCGGGTAGATTCTTCACCAAGTTGAATTTTATTCTGTCCAACCCAGGAGCGTTATTGCTACAAGACAAGAATGCTATAGAAAATTCCATCATTGAAAAGGGGCTATCAATGAAATCATTATTTAGAGGAGATTCCCGAATAATGCTCTACGTAGGAAAAGAATCTGGGCAAACTTTTATAGCAGAGTCAAATAACCATCGGTTCGAATATTCCTCACTCTCATTTCCCATGTTACGATTCCTCATCGGTCTGGCCGTGTTCCAAAGAGTGCTCATTGACTCTTGACAAACCTTCGACAAAATGTCTGCAATAGCTGCATTTCTTGGCCCGAAGTATGCTCTTGTACTTTGGATTTTTTAGTTCCTCCTCCCCGTTTTAGAAAAGTCTTGCAAGGATTTTGTTTTGCGAGTTTATCCTCTGAACACTCTTTGTCCCACCAGGGGTTGGTAGGCCTTGTGTTAGCCGTTGGCCCAGGAAGACGTTTAGTTTGGGATTGTTCTGCAGCCTTCAGAATCCAACAAACGAGGAAGTCATATTCTGCAAGCGGGGAATTGAATTTAAAATACTAGAGATAATATTTTGGTATTTAATCCAATCAATATTTTTTTATCAAATCATATGGAATATTAACTGAATTAGCAATACATTTGTTACTATGTTAATAGAGATGTAAATGATCGCTACCATGTGAATCAGGAAATACTTTCCAGGTGCAATCTAGTCGAATTGAAGTCGAGCAAAGAGATAAATCTAATGCACTTGGACGTGCAAGAGGTCTTGGGGTCCGTGTCATACTACCGTCATGTTAATACCATCATACTACCGTAATTTAATACCGTCATGTTAAAATTGCCGCAAATATTATGTATTGAGGATGATGTGTTATTATGTAAACGGAACCCCACATAATTCCGTGCCATATTAAAATCTCCAAAAATCACTCGTGAAGCAGGGAGGGCTTCAATCATTTCATTAAGCTGGCGCTGCCCAACTTGAGCTCTCGGAGGAATATATACCGAAGTTATACATATATCTTGTCAATTAATGTAATTTTACAAGTATCAACTTCCGTACTAGAAGTTGAAGTAATGTTTAATCTTTTAAAGGAATAGCATTTCTTAATACCTAGAAACACCCCGCCACAAGGAGAGTCTCTATCGAGACGTATAATGTTATAGTCATTAAAATTTAAAGTCATCTTTGATGTAAACCATGTTTCGCACAAAGTAAATACATCACATTTTTGACTATGCAATAAAACTTTAAATGAATCAAGTTTTGGCATGATGCTTCGACAATTCCACTTCAAGACAGTGATTGAATCAGTTGTGGCTGATGGTAAATTATCTATCAAATGATACAAACCCTGAGGAATGTCGTTATGAGGGTCTTTAAGGGTTCAGAAATATTGAATGCTGTGAAAATTCATTCTACAATTTCCATAAACTTCAGTAATCCTGTTGGTGGTTGTAAAATGGAGCCAACAAGATTATTATCTTTTTCTGTGCTTGATCCTGGATTGGTTTGTTAATTTGACAAAGCAGGAGGCACAGTCTTTGGTTTAACTTCTTTAGTTTAAAACGGGAATCTATTTTCAAAGGTTCAATTTTAGGTGTCTTTTTTGATAAAGACTGTCCCAGAAAGTATGGACGCAACCAAAAACCGCTGCCATTTCGCAATGGTTCAGAATCTTTCAATTTCTATGGCTGCGTCCTGTTGTTTACACTCTTCTCTAACCACTGGTGCAGTTGTTTATTCGTTTTCATTAGCTATGGTCTGCCAAGCAATTTGTAGCTGCGGTAAGATTTCGAAACCCTTCATAACCACTGCTCCAATGAACAGCGAAATATACATCAAGGAATGTTTACAAAAACGACTATTATCCATGATTCGAAGCCACAAGGATCCTGTTGTCTTCTGGCCAGATTTTTTCGGTTTCCTAAGCGTGGTCATCAATGACCGTTTTAAGCATTTCTGCATATGTGCGCGTAGACCGTACCGTTAAAGTGTTTCATGGGCGAAAAACCATTTTTCCTTTTCATGAACTGCTGAATACAGTTGTTTGCATTCAAGTATTTTCACACCCTCAAGTATTGGGGCAGCAGGGACTATGTCTAAGGGCTTGACGACCCCTCCTCCGGCAATTGTGAGTTGTAGAACTTACCTAGGATGTGGTGGGGCTTGGCAGTGGGCTCTGCTAATCCTCTATAAAAAGCTGCATGTATCCGCAAGCAAGTCCTACTAAAGCGAGAGTGTGCCGCTCAAAGAGCACAGGCCCAGCGGGAGTTCCGACTCGTCACGTTAGAACTAACGCCAGTGAGGTCTTAACTATGGCATATTAGCTACCACACCATCCATGGATACGATACGGTAGATCGGAATATATAGAGAGAAGCTAGGGCTGACAGTTGCGATATTCTACTCCTTCAGTAAAGCAGAGTGGAACCGGCTTGAAATGGTGAGTAGGCTAATGTCGCAGCTGCCTTCCGCCCCATAAAACCGTGGCAGGCCTTATGGCACGCCGTCTCACCTTCAGCCACCTGGTTGGGATGACTGGGTGGAAGTAGGTTCAGATGCCCTTTTCCTTATTTGCGCTGATCCGGCTCTGAGCGTAAAGCCAACTCTCGCATGGCCTCACTGCACCGCATAGGTAACCATGGGATCATGATAGCGACTACTTTCGGCTGGGTTTGGCGGTAGCCATAAGGAGGACCCATAAAAACATGAATTCTACACCATCCACATCGGTGTCGAGTAAGGAGATGAATTCTTTCGCAAGAGGGAGTTTGAGGAGGTCTCCATCCAAAACGAGTGCGAGAGAGGAGAGTGAAGCGGTAGCTGACGGGACGAGCGACAGCAATGCCCCTGTCAAACCAGTGGACCAGCCTGAGTTCTGGGAGCAAGTGAAGGAAGTAGTCAAGCCGAGTATGACAGCGGTCATAGAACTACTCGACGCGATTATTGCATTCACGCAGTAGAAATCCAACATCAGCAAGGATCTGTGGGTGAACTTGCTAAAGCTTCGTAAGACCGTGAACGTAGCTAAAAGGGACCAAGAGGCGTTGATTGTGCGGCTAGAGGGGGGCAGAAAGTCGGAGAAGTGTCCTCAAACAGAGCCCTTCACCTTCGACACCGATAAAGAGCAGGATGCGGTCGACTATGCACTCCGGCTCACGATTGAGCGGAATAAACAGCGCTGGAAACGCGCCAGGGATTCTCCAGATAGTAAACACCTGACTCCCAAGGCCAAAAGGAGTAAAGACCATGGCGGAGATGATGGAGCAAAGGAGCGTGGCGAGGGGCTCAACCCAATCCTCGGCACTCGACCCCCGGATCCGAGCCATGAAAGCGAACCCAGCAAGAATCAGGTTGAACAATCATGGCTGAAGGTCGCCAAGAAGAAAAAGGTCCAACAAGATGCTGGGCCCATTCCCGGGAGGAGGGCTAAAGACAAAGGCGAGGCTTTGTTGGTTAAGGCCGACAGAAAAAAGCACGCCGATGTGCTCAAGGCCATGCGGAGCGAGGCTAAGCTAGTCGAACTTGGCAAGAGGTTCGCAGCATCCGTCGCACGAAAAAGGGAGAGATGCTGCTCGAGCTAAAAAAAGGGAGAACAGGTGGGCAGACCGGATCTTCTTGAGCTGACCCACAAATGTCTTGGGCGACACGGCTGAAGTTAGAGCCCTGCGTAGTGAGGTTGCACTCCAGTGCAAACGGTTGGGTGGAATCGCCACCGCAGAAGATCTTATAATGGCCATCAAGGAGCAAGGAGGTGTGGATGTCCCACGGGAATCCATCCGCATGAGGAAAGGCCCACAGGGCACCCAGATAGCTACATTCAAGCTATCGACCACGGATGCTAATAGGGTCCTCAAAGTGGGCAGCCTAAGGTCGGATGGTCAGTATGCCCAGTGACCGCTTACCAACCGCCGGTGGTTGACATGTGCTTCAGGTGTTTCGAACCTGGCCACAAGTCGTGGGACTGCAAAGGCCCAGACCGGAGCAACCTCTGCAAGCGTTGCGGCGGCAAGGAGCACAAGGCGTATACATGTGAAAAAACGCCACGTTGCATGCTATGCGCGAGCAAGATGGTCAATAGACCAGTTCACCCGGATGGTCGACAGGTTGACCGCAGACCTGGTGTTTCGGAAGCCGGTGGTGATAGCCGGAGACTTCAACGCCTGGGCGACGGCTTGGGGCAGCCGCTTTACCAATAAGAGAGGACAGACGTTACTGGAGACCCTCGCCAAGTTAGACGTCGTGTTAGCGAATGATAGACTGAAAAGTACCTTCCAGCGAAACGGAGTCGAGTCGTTTATCGACCTGACTTTCTGTAGTCCCGGCCTAGCCGGAGATCTTAATTGGAGAGTTGATGGTGGCTACACCCATAGCGACCATCTAGCCATTCGCTATACGATCGGTCAATTGGCGAGAAGCACAAGGAGGAGCAATACTCCCAAAACTCTAGCGTGGAAGGTAGCTAACTTTGATCGCGAAACGTTTTGCGCTGCCCTTGAATTGGAGGAGCACAACGCGAACCTGATAGAGGACGAGTTGGTCGCTATCTTGTCACGGGCGTGTGACGCGACCATGCCATGGAAATCATAACGGTTCTCTTTCCCCACCACGACACGTCCTTCTGGCAGCCAGCCTCGCTACCAGCGAACGAAGTCGAAAATGTAACGAACGAGGAGTTGTTCACTGCGGCGAGTTTGATACAAAGAAAGCCCCGGAGCCAGACGGTATCCCGAACGTGGCTCTAAAGGCGGCTATAATGACAAAACCGGACATGTTCAGGGAGGTCATGCAGAGATGTCTGGATGAGCGTATGTTCCCAGACATTTGGAAAAGGCAGAGGTTGGTACTATTACCGAAACCTGGGAAACCCCAAGGGAACCCACTGGCGTATTTTTTTTTATTTACAAGGTGAAATGCATTTACGCACGGAGTGTGGGACTCTCCACAGGACTACCCAACTGTTGATTGGAACTACCCACTAAAACACCTTGGATCTCCAACCCTACCTCCCCGGCACCACCGCTAGGTATTACTTCGGGGTGGAAGGCTATTGGTGCTCACAGCACCCTCCCCAGATTTATGCAGAATGGGGATCAGCATCCTGCTCTCAAGGGATCGACCAGTTGGATGACGAGGTCGGTCCAGTGATGCCGGCTGGAGGGTAACTTCCGGTTCACTGGCGCCTCGACGACCCAAAACTGATGCTACGTCGCGGAACTACTCGACTAGTCTCCGCCAAAAGATCTAGTCTACACCGACGGAGGGTTCCCCGACGAGGGAAGTCCTCCCGAACCGACGCTTACGGTACGCGTCTACGACCCGACCGAAAGGATGCCTAAGTCGATCCAATGATTCCGGTTGGAGCGTGACTTCCGGTTCACTGGCGCCCTGACGATCCTAGCGGTATTACACCACGATTTACTCGTCTAGTCCCCGACGAAGGATCTAGACTACTCCGACGGAGATTTCCCCGGCGAAGGAGAATCTCCCGACATCGAGTCTCTTACACCACACGGGACACCCGATGGAGTGCCGAGGTCGGTCCCGCGATTCCGGTTGGAGCATGGCTTCCGGTTCGCTGGCGCCTCGACGACTCGAATCGGTGTTGTGGCGGCTACTCGACTAGCCCCCGTCGAAGGATCTAACCTACACCGACGGAGAGTTCCCCGACGAAGGAGGCCCTCCCGAAACCGACGCTTTCGATTCCCGTCAACGCCCGACCGAGAGGATGCCTGGGTCGGTCCAGTGATTCCGGTTGGAGGAAAGCTTCCGGTTCACTGGCGCCCTGACGATCCTAGCGGTATTACACCACGATTTACTCGTCTAGTCCCCGACGAAGGATCTAGACTACTCCGACGGAGATTTCCCCGGCGAAGGAGAATCTCCCGACATCGAGTCTCTTACACCACACGGGACACTCGATGGAGTGCCGAGGTCGGTCCCGCGATTCCGGTTGGAGCATGGCTTCCGGTTCGCTGGCGCCTCGACGACTCGAATCGGTGTTTTGGCGGCTACTCGACTAGCCCCCGCCGAAGGATCTAGCCTACACCGACGGAGAGTTCCCCGACGAAGGAGGCCCTCCCGAAACCGACGCCTTCGATACCCGTCAACGCCCGACCGAGAGGATGTCTGGGTCGATCCAGTGATTCCGGTTGGAGGAAAGCTTCCGGTTCACTGGCGCCCCGACGATCCTAACAGTTTTACGTACTACTCGTCTAGTCCCCGACGATGGATCTAGACTACTCCGACGAAGAGCTTCCCGACGAAGAAGGTTCTCCCGGACCGACGTTTATTCGCTGATCCCTCTTGAGCCTGCTACGGTACGCGGCTGACCTGTTGTTGATCCGCACTCCATTTCCGCTGCAATATTCCCGCAATTTGGAATGCCGCGGTCGACACTGCGTTCCAGTTCTCTACGCAGTGACACATTCTCTGGATCAGGTTTTCTGGTGTGGTGTCCCTGCCGCATGCCTCCAGTAGCTCACTCCTTTGAGCCGCGAAACGGGAACATGCGAACAAGACGTGTTCAGCCGTCTCGATCTCGTCTGGGCAGCCAGGACATACAGGGGATGTCGCGTGGCCGAACCTGTGGAGGTACCATCTGAAGCACCCGTGCCCTGTGAGGAACTGCGTCAGGCCGAAGTTCACTTCTCCGTGAGGTCTATCTAACCAGCTCGAGACCCTAGGTATGAGCCGATGTGTCCACCTGCCCTTGGTTGAGCTGTCCCACTCTTGTTGCCATCTGCGTAGAGAAGCGGCTTTGGAGGCCCTACGGGCGTTCCTGTCTCCTCGCATGCTGTAGCGCTCCGCGTCTTCCTTCACTATCAGACTGATAGGCATCATGCTTGCAACCACGCAGGCCGCATCCCTCGATACAGTGCGGTATGCACTGATTACGCGAAGACACATCAGTCTATGCGTACTCTCCAGCATCTGTGCGTTGCGTTCCACATTCAGTGCCGACGCCCATACCGGGCTGCCGTACCTGAGGATCGAAACTGCCACTCCTGCCAGTAACCTTCGTTTACTGGAGCGCACAGGCGAGCTGTTGGCCATCAAACGAGAGAGCGCCGCTGTCTATCAGACAGATTGGTCTATACGCCAGTGGGTTAGGAGTACCGGAAGGGCTGTACAAGATTCTAGAAAGCTACTTCCAGAACCGAATATTGCTCTACGAGACCGACGAAGGCACACGTAACACTCCAATCACGGCTGGAGTACCACAGGGATCAATCTTGGGCTCGATCCTGTGGAATATAATGTACGATGGAGTACTGAGGTTGAGGCTTCCTCCGGGTGTCAAGATAGTCGGGTTCGCGGTCGACGTCACACTGACAGTCTACGGCGAATCCATCGAAGAATTCGAACTGAGTGCATCACACTCAATCTACTTGGTAGAGGACTGGCTGCGTAGCAGGAAACTGCAACACGCGCACCACAAAACAGAGGTAATGGTGGTAAACAACCGCAAATCGGAACAGGAGGCGTTGGTGCATGCCGGAGATTGCGTTATCCCCTTCAACAGATAACTGAAGCAATTGGGTGTGATGCTTGACGACAAACTCAGCTTCAGCAAGCACGTTGAATACGCCTGCAAGCGCGCATCGACAGCGATCGCGACGCTCTCACGATTGATGGCCAACAGCTCGCCTGTGCGCTCCAGTAAACGTAGGTTACTGCCAGGAGTGGCAGTTTCGTCCCTCAGGTACGGCAGCCCGATATGGGAGTCGGCACTATTGCAGCGGAAATGGAGTGAATATTGCAGCGGAAATGGAGTGCGGAACAACAACAGGCAGCCGCGTGCAACCGTAGTAGGCTCAAGAGGTATCAGCGAATAAACGTCGGTCCGGGAGAGCCTCCTTCGCCAGGGAGCTCTTCGTCGGAGTAGTCTAGATCCATCGTCGGGGACTAGACGAGTCGGAAGCTATCCTCCAACCGGAATCACTGGATCAACCCAGGCATCCTCTCGGTCGGGCGTTGACGGGTATTGAAAGAATCGGTTTCGGGAGGGCCTCCTTCGTCGGGGAACTCTTAGTCGGTGTAGGCTAGATACTTCAGCGCGGGCTAGTCGAGTAGCCGCCACAACACCGATTCGAGTCGTCGAGGCGCCAACGAACTGGAAGCCATGCTCCCACCGGAATCGCGGGATCGACCTCGGCACTCCATCGGGTATCTCGTGTGGTGTAAGAGACTCGGTGTCGGGAGAATCTCCTTCGCCGGTTACCTTTTCGTCGGAGTAGTCTAGATTCTTTGTATGGGATTACTGAACCGGATGTCAGGCTCCAACCGGAATCATTGGATCAACTTAGGCATCCTTTCGGTCGGGTCGTAGACGTGTACCGTAAGCGTCGGTTCAGGAGGACTTCCCTCGTCGGGGAACCATCCGTCGGTGTAGACTAGATCTTTTGGGCGGAGACTAGTCGAGTAGTTCCGCGACGTAGCATCAGTTTTGGGTCGTCGAGGCACTAGTGAACCGGAAGTTACCCTCCAACCGGCATCACTGGACCGACCTCGTCATCCAACTGGTCGATCCCTTGAGAGCAGGATGCTGATCCACATTCTGCATAAATTTGAGGAGGGTGCTGTGAGCATCAATAGCCTTCCACCCCGAAGTAATACCTAGCGGTGGTGCCGGGGGGATAGGGTTGGAGATCCAAGGTGTTTTAGTGGGTAGCTCCAATCAACAGTTGGGTAGTCCTGTGGAGAGTCCGATGTGCCGATGTGCCTTTGCACTCTCTTGCTCAGCTCTTGTGACTGTATATTGTGGCCTGGGTAGAACTTTGTTGTTTCTTTTACCAGCTTGGCCCAGCACTAGGACGTTTTGACGGTTGTTGTGTTTAACGTGTACACCAACCACCTATATTATATTGTATGCTACCAGACACAACCTCTTCGGTTGGATGATTTTTAGGGAATGAAGTGCAATTTATGTGGCAAGGAATATGCGTATATTGGTGGCACAACAGATTTATGCACAGCAAAAAAAAGAATTGTAACAAAAGCGCTGTGATTATCAATTGATGTGAACAAAATTTAGACGTACTGAATCTTATTAACTGAATTATTCTTTCAATCCTAAATAGTAAAGGAATAAAGCTTCATATTTTCGGTGACTTCAACCAAAGTAATGCGGACTTCATTTCTGACATTGAAAATGAATCCATCTTACTAACAGTCGTAGGAGAAAACGCAACAATGCATTACTTTTCTAACAAAATTTTTAATTTTGGCCTGCATCAAGTAAACTCCGTAAAAAGGCGGGTGGGTAATGTCAGAGACATAACTGGATGTCGTGAATACGAAAACAAATGACATGTTACTTAACACTTCCGAATATCAATTAGTTGATCAATTGTATGAATTATGCTTGCATTCCCCTTTTCCACATTTTTCGCAAAAACAAAGAAGGCTTCACTTGATCTCGATTACTGTGAATTTCACACAGCGAAAAGTGCAAAAATCTAACCAAACTGTTCTACATTTGCACTAAACTGAGGATATTTTCTTGCGATTTGCGAACAACACATCCTAATAGTTCTTCAGAAAACTTTTAGAGCCATTAGAACGGCTGATTTCTTATAATGCTCTCTAGCGTTGCTTTTTCATCCATCGAAATGACTGGCAGCTGTGACGTAGTCGCGTAATCGGCGACACAAAATGCATCTGCTCGCAGTGGCGATAGAATCCAAACTGATACAATTTTTGTTAAGAGATTTCCTTTTATGTGATTTCGTTTGTAGCTTTTTCACTAATGGGCGGTCCTAACGGCTATAAAAATAGCCGCATACAGAATTTTTATGTCTATTATTTCATTTCGGATTTGCATAATTTATTGGAAAAAAAACTATCAATATGCTGTAGGGATTCAGTTCCAGCATTCAAAAGGGTCATATTGCGTAATTCTCTACGATATTAAACTCTGGAACATTTTTCGCAAAAAAGGCTTTACTTGATCTCAATTACTGTGAATTTCTCACAGCGAAAAGTGCACAAATCTAACCAAATTGTTCTTGATTTGCACTAAACTGAGGATAATTACCTGCGATTTGCGAGAAACAAATCCTAATAGTTCTTCAGAAAAATTTCAGAGCCATTAGAACGGCTGATGTTGTGTAATGCTCTCCACCGTTGTTTTTTCCCAATGCTAATGACTGGCAGCTGTGACGTAATCGCTCTTGTCGAAAGCGAAACTAGCTGTGCAGACGACACAAAACACATCTGCTCGCAGTGGCGATAGAATCCAAACTGATTCAATTTTTGTTAAGAGATTTCCTTTTATGTGATTTCGTTTGTAGCTTTTTCACTAATGGGCGGTCCTAACGGCTATAAAAATAGCCGCATATAGAATTTAAATGTCGATTATTTCATTTCGGATTTGCATAATTTATTGATAGAAACTATCAATATGCTGTAGGGATTCGTTTCTAGCATTCAGAAGGACCAAATTGAGGAACTCACTACGATATTCACCACTTTTCGGAACATTTTTCTTGAACGATTTGTTGTACAGCAGCAGCTATTTTCTTCTCTTCCTCAGAACTGTGACGTAATCGCTCTTGTCGAAAGCGAAACTAGCTGTGCAGACGACACAAAACACATCTGCTCGCAGTGGCGATAGAATCCAAACTGATTCAATTTTTGTTAAGAGATTTCCTTTTATGTGATTTCGTTTGTAGCTTTTTCACTAATGGGTGGTCCTAACGGCTATAAAAATAGCCGCATATAGAATTTTAATGTCGATTATTTCATTTCGGATTTGCATAATTTATTGATAGAAACTATCAATATGCTGTAGGGATTCGTTTCTAGCATTCAGAAGGACCAAATTGAGGAACTCACTACGATATTCACCACTTTTCGGAACATTTTTCTTGAACGATTTGTTGTACAGTAGCAGCTATTTTCTTCTCTTCCTCAGAACGCGTTCTGATTGGCTGGTGTTGACATGGGTCAAATGAGATAGGTTTTTCAATAGTGTACTATTGAAATACTTCAATGCTTTTGCTATACACGTTTAAGTTGAAAAATTTCGATTCTATTGGTAGTTAGATTATATAAATCCTTCCACAGATCACTGAGCTATGAGCTTTCAAAATACGAGAAAGGCAAACACGCCATATGAATTATCCTCTTTGATACTCGTTTATACCAAACATTTCAGAAAAGTTTAATATTGAACTATTTGAGATAATGTCACACAACTGAAAATTTTATCATAAAATTGTGATCATATTTCCGATGGCATGTAGCAAAAATTATGTTGATTCGTTAGATACAACAAGAGATATTCACGATCAAAAACTTATCACTCTCTCAGAGGGTAAATTTTGAAAAGGCACCCCATAGTAAAGTAAGTCGTATTCACGACAAAAAGACAAAGTGCATATTTAGATATTCAGATCTTCTTTCCACAACTTGCTTTGTGACTTTTGTGTGAGTGCATCCAACTTTCCATTATGGAAAAATGACATTTTGAACCGCAATTGAATATTCATTAGTTACACACAATTCATCCTTTTCCTACGATTTGGAGTATGAGGAAGTGCCGGAATACAATTAAATTATGTTTGAAGAAGTTGAGAGTAGACTAGGTATTCTCCAATTAATTTTAAATAATTGGAGAAACGTATTGAGTGTAGAAGTAAATGTCGATGACGAAGTAGACAAATTTTACCAAATTGTAAACAATATATTAGCAGAAACTTTACCGATAAAAAGAAGAAGAAAAATCATAATAACGAATTACCTGTATGGTTCAACGCACAATCGAAACAATAGTTAAAATTCACAATCGAATATATATTTTTTGGTTTGCGTTAGCTCTCGAAACATTATTCTATCAACTACGGTCTCATCAAATATGTAAGAACATTTTCAAACATAATGTAACATTAGTGTTTGTCAAACGAAAAGCGTAGCCGTGCTTAGTCTCTTATGATGTTCATTATCTTTATTTTTATGTTATGTTTAATTCTCTATCAGCCGGTGGGTAAAACAACACGATTATCAAATGAACATGCTTCAGGATCAAGTAAACATTTTCAGTAGGTCTTTAACTTCAATGTCTGATTTTTGCTTTACCATTAATCTATTAAGCAATCTATCACATCACTTGAGGTAGAGGCTTCAAAGTGATATCCGGGCAGTAAATTAAAGTTACGAGCTTTGAAAGAAATGCATTCTTCAAGTAACGCATTTTCGAACCATGATTAAATTTTCATGGAAGAAGAGTTATTGCTCATGTGTTCATGAGAAGTCGAAACGATTGGGTTCAAGATTTTCTAATCATGACAGCAGTAACAGATTTCTTTCCGTGTACATGTTAAAAATATATTAAGAAAGGAAAAGACGGATAGGTATTCTAGATTGCATCAGTTATAAATTTAGAACGGAAAAGCTAGCTTAGGCAAGCTCAGTAGCATAGTGTGGTGAAGAACTAAACTTGTTACACGACCATACTTGGGGACTCGAATTAAGTTCTCGACCCCCTCAAGTAGAAGATAAAATAGAACTCATTTATTGCTTCTGATCATGCCTATATGAGCCAGAAAGAACCAAACAAAATCGATATAGTAGTCATGAAATTCTTAATGGAAATTAAAAATATGAACGACGCATCATTCCACATTTGGTGCTACAAAAGTCCACTCCAACTCAATGTAAAACAAATGTAGCTCAATAACTTTCAGTAGGTAAAACGAAACCCATTCTGTATACGTATTCTTAGGAAAAACTAAAAGGGTCAGCCCCATGGGGTTGTTCGAGCCGTTGATGTGGAACAAGGCAACCAAAATTTCTAATGATCTACAATCAAAAAGTTCAATCAATCCGAACCAACACCGAACATCATTTGCCTTGATTTGCATTTGTTTTATGACCGACGAAATTACACCATTATCGCAAATATATGAAATTATATCTTTGTACATACATTTGCGGTTTCGATAATTAAGCTTCGCTTCGCCAAGCTTGTGTTCCAGTTTTTTATGCAAGCAGTTTTTTAGCGTTAAGTTTCTCTACCATTCTGCGATTTCGGTTGAAGCGATAAACTATTTCTCATTATCAATCGAGTTCATCTAATGTAAATTAGAAATTAATCTTACGCACTCAAAATTTATCCAGAGGTAGTTGTCAACTTCTCATGGGGAAACGACATAACATGGAATTCCGAGCTTGCATGACACACCAATTAAGGGCTGAGGCCAGTGTGTTTTAGGGCGTTTTAATGGGCTATTTTCACGATTCAAATCTGATTTTCTCAGAAACGGTGACGAATATCAAAAAACCCAACAGACAATCTCTTAGAAAATTAGTTTCGATTATTCTGTGAAAATTTCAGAATGATTGTTTGACTTTAGCGGTCGGGAAAGTCTTTTTTTCTGAAGAAAAGTTTTGCATAGCTGAAAACGGTAACTTTCAACTTGTTCATTGAATATCTCGCCTTCAAAAGCATGGATCAAAAATCTATCCTGACAATGTCTAGATAATTTAGTTTAGATGCGATTAGTGCATAAAAACATATATGTTGTCGCGATAAAAATTAAGTGAATGTTATTTTTGTAATGGTAAGTACGTTTCTATGGCGGCACCATCTCTGCCTGGTAATGTAACGAAACATGAGAGAGAAATAAAATCGGCTCATCAAGGCTGCCAAACAAGCGGTAGCTTTATTGGATTTTATGTGATGTAGTCAAACTTGTAACCGAAAATATCAAAACTTTCTTGGCCATCCGGCCACATCGAGATTCACTTAACACATTTACGAGAGAGCATGAAGAGAAATGTAATACGCACAGCGAGCGACACGATTTTACGCTAACAACTGGCATCAGCCCTTAAAGTTTCAAATCGTTTTATGGCACGTTTTTGTCTTGCTGTCTAGCAGCAACCTACCTCTAGCATGCTAGGAATAGGACTGAAACGTTAGCTTTAATTTCGCTTCTATTTATAGATTCGCGTGCTTCCAACAGCTTCGCTTTTGCATCGATTGACCAATCAGAGCGATTCTCTCTCTTTGATACATCGCTTACTCCTTCAAAACCGTCGACTATGGCAGGGAAATCCGGTATGCTGGAGATTTTTTGCAGACAAAACAAGACACTGCTAGCTATTATGAACATTTAAATCAATACGTAGACATATTTCCTATTAAATGATGAAATAATATTAATAATTGATACAAAACAGACTGAGCTGTAAGTGTTTAAAACCTGACCACATTTCTACGTGTAGTTTTTCTTGAGTTTCTGATTTGCACCCCTAATAAAGATGTGTTCCACATAAAAAAAAATTAGAAGAAACAATTAAAATTGTTCCAGATTTAGGTATAATCTTGGACTCCAAGCTAACATTTGTGGAACATTACAATACAATAATCAATAAAGCAAATAGTATGCTGGGCTATATTAAACGCTTCAGTCATAATTTTCAAAACCCATATACCATAAAATTGCTATATAGTACATATGTCAGACCTGTTTTGGAATATTGTAGCGTAGAATGGAATCCATATAATATTATTCGCGAAGAACGCACTTAGTCGATAGAAAAACAATTTCTTTTATATGCACTTCGTATATTTAGCTGGACAGCATTTTCTATACGATCATATGAAGCACACTGTATGCTCAACACTACTAAACACTACACTAAAGGAACATTGTAAATCATTTATATGTAGTTTACACTTGCTTGACGAAATAAATAAATAAACTCGCCCGATGCCAAAACGCCGTAATGTCTGCAACAATAAAAGTTTAGAAATTGTTTCAAAGGTTCGCTTCAGATTCAAGAACATAGCAAAAATGCTCTCATTAGCTTCGATTTTCTCCTTCCATTATGCCAATACTAGGTTCAAGGCGGTTTCGCAAAAGTGATACGATATCCCGATTGTTTTGGTATTAGTAAACTATAACTGTTCAAATAGTTGATAACTTTAACAACAAGCTCCAGAACTTTTTCTAGCGTGTGGAACATGTTAATGTAACGGTACTCCTTGGCTTTATCCGTTGCAATAACTTTGGGGAACCACCAAACTTTTCATTCCAAACTTTTGGCACGTGCCCCGTGTACGATTCATTTACCAAATCCAGTAGATCGTGCCCGATAACATGAAAGCAATCTTGTATCACTTTTGAGTTAACATTGTCAATACCAGTGGTTTTCCAAAATTAAAACAAATAATGTTCAATTGTTCAAAAGAGGTTGGTTGAAATTTATCAAGTCTACAATAGTTGTCCATCGGCTGTGTTATTCCAACAGGTTCACCTACCAATGAACACGTTATTATATCGAAACAACGTATTGAGTATATTACATCTTCTTAGCTGAATACTTTATATGATTTTGATATGAATTTATGTATCTTATTGTGTAATATTTCAACCTTTAGAACGACACCAAGATTGTTGTGATATTAGATCGTAATCACCTCACATCAGTAGTGAATAGCGATGTGCAGCAATTTAGATGTAATGTCATAAATGTGTTGGTGTCGTTCTAAGGGTTGTAAAATTACACGAAAATATGCATAATCTAATATCAGAATCGTTTAAATATTCAGTCAAGCTGTATAATGTGCTTAATACGTTGTTTCGATGTAATGAGAAAGGCAAAAATGGTGTCCAAGTCTTCCTCTTCAAGTAACGGGAAGAACCAATCGCTAATCATGGCGCGGTAGCGCTTGCCATTGACCGTGGCGGCGGCTCCTGCCTCATTTTCGAAGAAAAATGGCGCAAAGATGCCGCCAGAAAAAAATTCGCACCAAACCGTCACTCTCTGAGGATGCATCGGTTTCTCCATGATAACGTGCGGGTTTTCCGTACCCCAGGTGCGACAATTTTGCTTATTAACATACCTGCCGAGATGAAATGTGCCTCATCCGAGAAGATGATTTTTTGGCATAAATCGGCGTCTTCTTCAAGATGATCGCAAGCCCAGTTGTCATAGTTTCACGCGTTCCTCGAGCGTACACAACTATTTTCGTTCAGTGGAAAGATAAACCAAGTTTTTGTCAAATCAGAAGTGCCATTGAGGTTACCAATGTCGAAATAACCGCTAGTTCAAAAAAAAAGTTAGATGACGGACCCTGTAGTCTCATAGGTTGCTGTTTAATGTGTGTTTAATCATACGAAAACATTCTTATCAACTTGACATAACTGTTTACAAATTGAAAAGGTTATGTTATTCATACCCAAAGAAAGTTTCTTATTTTATTCAAGGTTGATTTCTTGGCCGAATCTTCTAATGATACTATTGGAAATATAAGCAATATGAGAAGGGCACCATTACCCCACTAGGTGGATAAAAGAAGGTTTTTTATACTTTCAGTGTAAGAAATTACTCCAATAAAAAATTGAGACTTTGAAATGAGCCGAAGTATTAGTTGAATTTAACTACTAAAAGTTAAAATTGACCGCGAAATGGTTCACAGCCTAAGTTTTGTATATTTCTGTTGAAATGAAATATCGCCTATCAACAATATGACAATCAAAATAGCAAACAGTTCAAAGTTATGCGCAGAATTAGAATTGAACCTATTGTCTTCACATTCAAGTGATGAAGTGGTGCTCAGCTTTTCTGAAAACAAAACGACCTGATATTGTAAATTCATACCACTGGCATCTAAAATCATCATTATTATAAACCTGAATACAAGTCAAGTTACGATGAAATCGTTTCTTATTTACCTTTTTGCCTTTTTCATATAAACAGGCTATGCAATCGCTGTGGACTTTACAAACGAGCCCGGAGGGCCGATTGTCATATACCATTCGACACAGTTCGTAGAAATCACAAAATGGATGTGTGTATGTGACAAATAATGTCACTCAATTTTCTCAGAGATGGCTGAATCGATTTTCACAAACTCGGATTCAAATGAAAAGCCCTATGGTCCCATAGATTGCTATTAAATTTTATCCCGATCCGACTTCTGGTTCCGGAATTACAAGTAAATATGTGCAAGTTATTTGGTTTTAATTGCCGCATAATGTCTAATATATCGATTTTGATTGGTTCTTTTTTGGCAAGCATTAACTGAGAGAGACGAAAGATAAGAAATGAAAAGACGGTTAGGTATTCTAGATTGAATCAGTTATAAATTTAAAATAAAATGTCAGTCGACTGACAGCCGGTGTTAGTAGCATTGTGTGGTGAAGAACTGCACTTGTTACACAACCATACTCGAATTTAGTGTTCGACCTCCTCGAGTAGAAGGTAAAATAGAATTCATTTCTTTCTTCTGATCATGCTTATATGAGCCTGCCTAGGCTAGCTTTTCCGTTCTAAATTTATAACTGATTCAATCTAGAATACCTATCCGTCATTTCATTCCCTATTTTTCGTCTCTCTCAGATAATGCTTGCCGAAAAGAACCAATCAAAATCGATATAATAAATAAATGCAAATTTATGAAAAAATGCGCGCCCAATTTTCTCGGAAATTTCTTTACCGAGATTCACAAACTAAGAAGCAAATAAAAGGTTTTGACATTTTTTAAAAAGCCCCCGAAAAGTTTATCTAGATCCAACTTCCGGTTGTGGTATTACAGTGCGATTTGTGAAGTATTTTTTGCAAGCGATGCACAATGGGAAAAAATTCAGGAAACCCGCAAAGAAATCGGGATTCATGGAAAAAGGCAACAAACAAGAGTGTTTCTTATATAACAAAATCCAAGAAAATTAATGGAATGGTTTTAATGGCCGCGCGAATGGCTATCCTGCTCGTTTTACTCCAAATGCCCAGTTGATTTAGGGTTTTCGGTAGTATTTGCTCTGTAACTTGAAAAGAAATCGAGTGCAGTCTACTGAAATAGTTCGATTTTATGTACAAAAGTCTGGAGAAGCGAACGGAAGAGTATACACTGGTGGAACGAAACGTTTTGAAGGCTATTTTACCCCAATTTCTCTGTTCATGATATCTTATTGTAAATCGTCATTAAATCTCGGTAAAACTTATTGAAAGTTCACTAAATCTAGCTTATCGTATGTAAAAAAGTCTGTAGAATCGAATTCCAGAACTCATACTGGCCGCACGCAGCGTTTTGGTGGCTATTTTACCCCAATTCCTCCAATAAGTGAAATATTCATCTAAATCACCCTTAAGTCTTAAGCGAACCACGTTGAAAGCATACGAAAACTATCTTATATTATGTAAAAAAGTCTGTAGAATCGAATGCCAGAACTTATACTGGCCGCACGAAACGGTCTGGTGGCTAATTTACCCCAATTCCTCTATTTCATTATATTCTTACTGTAAATCGTCCTTAAATCGTGGTAAAATTTCTTGCAAGTTTGATAAATCTAACATATCATATGTAAAAAAGTCTGGAGAAACGAATGCAAAAACCTATACTGGCCGCACGAAACGTTTTGGTGCTATTTTAACCCAATTCTTCCAATATGTGAAAATTTCATCTAAATCACTCTTAAGTCTTACGCGAACAACGTTGAAAGCATACGAAAACTATCTTAAATTATGTAAAAATCTGAAGAATCGAATGGAAGAACCTTCATTGGCCGCACGCAACGTTCTGGTGACTATTTTACCCCAATTCCTATATTTCATGATATCTTATGGTAAATCGTCCTTAAATCTCGGTAAAACTTATTGGAAGTTCACTAAATCTAGCTTAACTTATGTAAAAATGTCTGTAAAATCGAATGCCAGAACTTATACTGGCCGCACAAAACGTTTTGGTGGCTATTTTACCCTAATTCCTAAAATATGTGAAAATTTCATCTAAATCACCCTTAAGTCTTAAGCGAACCACGTTGAAAGCATACGAAAACTATCTTATATTATGTAAAACAGTCTGGAGAATCGAATGGAAGAATCTGTACTGGCCGCACGAAACGTTCTGGTGACTATTTTACCCCAATTCCTCTATTTCATGATATTTTATTGTAAATCGTCCTTAAATATCGGTAAAACTTATTGGAAGTTCACTAAATCTAGCTTATCATATGTAAAAAAGTTTGTAGAATCAAATGCCAAAACTTATACAGGCCACACGAAACTTTTTGGTGGCTATTTTACCCCAATTCCTCCAATATGTGCAATTTTCATCTAAATCACCCTTAAGTCTTAAGCGAACCACGTTGAAAGCATACGAAAACTATCTTATATTATGTAAAAAAAGTCTGGAGAATCGAATGGAAGAACCTACACAGCACGAAACGTTCTGGTGACCATTTCACCCCAATTCCTCCTTTTCATGATATCTTATTGTAAGTCGTCCTTGAATCTCGGTAAAACTTATTGGAAGTTTACTAAATCTAGCTTATCTTATGAAAAAAGTCTGTAGAATCAAATGCCAGAACTTATACTGGCCGCACGAAACGTTTCGGTAGCTATTTTACCCCAATTAGTTCATTTCGTGATATCTCGATATAAAACACCTGAAATCTTAAAGGAACCTAGTTGAAAGTTCATTTTAGATAGCTTATCTTATAGAAAAATGTCTGGAGAATCAAATAAAGTAACTTATACTTGACTTGATTGTAAGAAGAGAAAATTACCTAATTCTACGTTCGCGAACTTTGCGATGGTAATTTTTTACCTACAATTCGAGTAACGAAAGTTCTCCGTGCATAACAAGTTCTTCCACTCACACATAGATATGCACATTTGATGAACCTTGCGTCCATGTTGGATTTAAAAATTAATTACGTTATTTACATTTTTGTTGCATTTATCATATTTTCATTACATTCTTTAGCTAAAATTTCTTACTACTGTCACACTGAATTCTTGCTATTTATTTTATTACATTCTATTCCATTTCATTACTTTCAGTTTTTTGTTACGTCATTCCAAACTGAACTTTTCGTATCCCTCGCTTGCATCACACGTTTATTCTTTCTGTCATTCTCACTTTGGATTTGGATTGATTCAAAATGTTTTCCAATTGAGAGTTCTTTGAAGTTTATTTAAAAAATCGGGACAGCGAGAATATGCTAGCCTTTTAAAACCAAAACTCAACAGCTAGTGACGATGTGATAAATCGTAGTTTGAAATTATGGGTGAAAACATTTAAAACTCTTTGAAAGAGTACCGGCAGCAAAGAAAGGTTTTTCAATAGAAAAACTCGCTGACTGGATGCACCATTCATGGTAAGTTCACTTGATCTGTTTCTTAGATTCTGATGTTTTCATGGTGGGTTTTTTGAATAAACATACTCACAAAATGCTTTAAAATCTCTATGTCATTCATGCGTGAAGATATCGCCACATACTCCGTCAAAGTGCAATAAAACCCGTGGACGTAAGTCTACGGATTATGTCAGTTTGAAAGAATGAAGTAGAGAAACTTATGCTCGTAAGTTGTCACAGGAATATTCATTAGAAGAATGGTTGCGAGCAACAGAATCAGCTGCATATAAAAATGGCGATTCGGCCACTAAACGTGTATTGAAAATGCTGAGAAGTGGTGGCGAAGCATGGGCAAAAGCAGCTTTAGAGAAACTGTCAGATTCCGAAGTTAGACAACCTTTAATTGAAGATTATCTGATGATGAAGGCACGATTGGGTCTGACAAAGAACAAGTACACAGGAATCGTTAACTTCGTGAAGAGAGCAATGTGGCAAAAGTTGGCTCCCTGGAAGGAGGTTATGACCTTTCATAACGGTATAATTCCTCTATTTGCCGAACCAAATGAAAATGCAGGATATTCGTATTGTTTTTCGTATTGAATTTCTTGTTCCACATCCAGTCACCCATTTCCAAACAAAAAGTAGTGTTTTTTAATGACATCTTTGTAAAGCCGCTCATCGTGGTTTTACGGATAAGTACTGAGGACATGCGTTTTTATTTAAATATTTTTTAACACTTGGGTTTTATTAGTATTACTAAAGCATGTTCGCATTTCTTTATCTTCGGTTGATCCTTGACAGTGTTACCATCCGCTCAGGCACTTTTGAACATCTGGTGTACACTGACAATTTCTATCTCTTCTATTTTTTTTTAATCGTTAATTATACAAGTGGCAAATGAACATTTCTAATTATTAAGTCATCCAGCATTCAATAGTAGTGTAGCTGTGCGAAATAGTGATTTTTTTTTGTGGAAGTATTAGTGTTTTATTGATAAAATTTCTATTTACATTTCATTTTCTAAAACATAATTCAAGACGTTTGTATCAACGATTGTACTCTGATTGATGTAATTTATATACGCAATGAAAATTTTTAAAACTGGTGTTTTGATTCTTCTCGGTATTCCGTTTAGAGTTGGTTGAATGAGATCAGCGAACGACAGTCTTCGCCATCCACGCAGCAGTGTTGACGTTTTGCGTTGCGCAAGTGTCCACGCATCTTTTACTCGAGGGCACTCGCAGAATTTGTGTATCAGCGTTTCTACCGAATTGTTGCAGTGTATATAGTTCTCACCGTCAGCTCGATGGATAATGTACATTAGTTTCCTATGTTCGGTTTTTCTATTGACTAGAAGGAACAGATCAGTCTTTTGTGCAGACGATAAGCCTCGGGAGTGAATGTTGGACCACGTCTGTCGCCAGCTTGCGTGAGGATTTTCTCTTTCTACTCTTGGTATTTGTGTACCTGTTCTGTAGAAATTGTGAATAGTACTTGCAGATAAGGATTGTTGGATATGCATTGGAATTATTGAGATTTGTTGACGGATTAATTTTAAGCAAGGGCAGTCCGCTGGAATAGCAAGGTGGTTTGCACTATGTTGCGACAAAAAGGACTGGTAAAAGGTAGATAGTCGATTTCTGTCAAATGGCGATTAATGAGCAATGCTTTACATTTAAAAGCCGGGAGATGGAGATTCAGACCCCCTTCCTCTCGGTCTCTTGCTAATTGCGTCATAGGTATCCTAGCTGGAATTCCACGCCATAGAAAATTTCCCATTGACGAAGTCTGTTTTCCAACGTGAGTGCTAGATGGTGGAATGATAGATGAGAGATACCAAATGCGAGACGTGACGAACGTGTTGAGTAGAGAAACTTTTTGCATCAGTGTCAATGTTCGCATCGAGTGTAACCACAAAAGACGTGTAAATTTTCCTACCGCTTTGTCCCAGTTTACTTTTATCATTGCCCTGATAGAATTTGTAAAAATCACTCCTAGTATCTTAACGGTTTCTGCAGTGTGTAGCCAGGGTATGCTGATTGGATTTCCATCTATGAGACCGATGTTGATGGACGTTGTTTTCGTCAAATTCATCTTGGCTCCCGAAGCTTGACCGAAGAGAGTAAAGACGTTGAGAATCTGCTCTATCATTGGGACTGTGGTTGCAATGATGCTGATATCGTCTGCATAAGCGACGATCAGGTCGTCTCCACACGCGTGCTTTAGTTTATTTAGGAGGGGTGTGAGATAGAGAGCAAAACACAAGCTGCTGATTGGGTTTCCTTGTGCTACTGAACGTTGTATGGGAAAGGCAGCCGATAAGTGTCCGTTGACGAGTAGACGTGACGATGACCATTCGGCAAATCTGGAGAGTAGTTCTACTAACCTGGGATTGATGCCGAGTGAGCACATCGAAAGAGATGAGCTTTTTGTTTTCGTTGGATCAGCTGAGCGACTTTGTCTTTGAGTGAGAAGATGGCTTGGAAGATGTTACGATCGGGATTGGAGCATTTTTGCATATCTCCCAACACTCTATGGATACCGATCACTCTCTCGAGTCTGGTCTTGAGGATGCGAGATAGGAGTTTGTAATCATAGTTGATTAAAGAGATCGGTCTGTATGAGTGAGCCGTGTTGCCTGAGTTCTTCTTTTTCACTAAAACAATGACACTATTTACGAAATCGGGAGAGAAATTTGATGCCAGCGCTTCGTTGAGGACGAGGTTAAGTTCACGATGTATCACGTCGAACGTTCGCAAATAGAATTCTCTCGGTATTCCATCTGAGCCCGGAGATTTTCTTGGTGCGCTTGTCTTTATTGCTGTTAGAATTTCGGCTGTTGTTATTTCACTCATGCAGCACTCGTTCGCCTCATCATTTTCTGGGATTACTCTGTTGCATACAAAGTTTGGGTCTCTCTCTCGTTCTGGTTGGTCTTCTGTAAACAGTTCACGATAGTACTGCAGCATACACTGTTCGATGTCGTCAGAGCTCTCGAGTATTTCGTCTCTCTCGTTTCGTAGCTGTACGATCGTTGTTCGTTTTCTCCTTCGTTCGCCGAGTTGGAATGTGGATAAGGGCTCGCCGGCAACGTATGTTTCGTTGTTTCGTACAAACATTCGCGTGGATTCTCTCTGCAGTGTTAACATTTCGGCTTTGAGACGGTTGATAGTCGTCAGCATAGCAGGGTCTTGATAATAGCTATCATATGCCACGCGTAGCTGGGTGTACAATCGTTGGTGTTTATAGCGTAGTTCATCATAAGCGAGTTTGGATTTTCATTTAGGGGTTAGCCAAATTTTGTGCTAGGGCACATAACCGTTTTCATTATTTTTACGTTTCGTCTTTGACTCATCAGTGCAGAGCAGTTCAAATTGAACTGCTTAGTGCTAAACTCGGCAGTTCAATTTGAACCGCTAAGCAGACGTAAAGTTTCTGCTACTTACAGAACACTTTTTTGTTTTGCAACGAAGTGCAATGTCTTTTCTGACGTGCCGAACGAAAACGTGTTTTCGACTATTTCTGGCCGATGCAGGTATGGTCATTTAGGGGTTAGCCAAATTTTGTGCTAGGGCACATAACCGTTTTCATTATTTTTACGTTTCGTCTTTGACTCATCAGTGCAGAGCAGTTCAAATTGAACTGCTTAGTGCTAAACTCGGCAGTTCAATTTGAACCGCTAAGCAGACGTAAAGTTTCTGCTACTTACAGAACACTTTTTTGTTTTGCAACGAAGTGCAATGTCTTTTCTGACGTGCCGAACGAAAACGTGTTTTCGACTATTTCTGGCCGATGCAGGTATGGTCATTTAGGGGTTAGCCAAATTTTGTGCTAGGGCACATAACCGTTTTCATTATTTTTACGTTTCGTCTTTGACTCATCAGTGCAGAGCAGTTCAAATTGAACTGCTTAGTGCTAAACTCGGCAGTTCAATTTGAACCGCTAAGCAGACGTAAAGTTTCTGCTACTTACAGAACACTTTTTTGTTTTGCAACGAAGTGCAATGTCTTTTCTGACGTGCCGAACGAAAACGTGTTTTCGACTATTTCTGGCCGATGCAGGTATGGTCATTTGTTTGGATTTCCATCGATAGAAACTTTTAATTTTGTTCTTAGCGAAACACATCCACCAATCCATCCACGAGGGAAAATTGCGGCGTTGGCGGGTCCAATACTGCCATTTGAAACGAAACTCTGCTATATTTTCTGCAGTGAGAAGATGAGGGCGAGGAGACCAATAACCCCGCCCTGATGCACGACCGAGGTTCGCTAGGCATATTCGGATCGTGACTGCTTTGTGGTTCGTGAATGAGCACACGTGTGTTTCAGCTGCTCTCAGCTGATCAACCAGTCCTAGGGAAACGTATATTCGATCCAACCTCGACATTGAGTTGTGTGTTAAATAAGTGTGGCCCACGGTGCGGGGGTAAAGTTTCACCCATGCGTCTTGTAGTTGCATTTGACTGATAGTAGCTTGAAGTGCATGGCTCCCATTATTTCCTGTACTATCGCACTGTCTTAGTACGCAATTAAAGTCACCTGCTAGTATCACATAATCAGTTCTGTGTCGTAGATAATATGCGATGGTGTTGTTAAAGAATCTCTCACGTTCAGTTCTGGCTGTGGATCCAGAAGGCGCGTACACATTGCATAACGTAGTGTTTTGTATTCGTACAGCTGTTAATCGTCCATCTATGCTTTTCTCGACGTGTGAGAAACGAATGTACTCTTTCAAAGCGATTGCTGTTCCCCTTCTGGCGTGATCTACGTTGGATATTATATTGTAACCGGGTAGGCTCAGTTGTTCGTTTTCAACCTCTTGCATGAAAACAATGTCTAGCTCCATAGCGCGGACGAAGGAGTGTAAGGCGTTTATTTTTGTTGGATTTGAGATTGTGTTGATGTTGATAGTGGCAATATTGTAACTACGGAGCTCTATTATAATGCACTAGAGTTATTAGGCGATTCGTCGCCATCGTCCTGTCGTAGTTTTTTACCGGGGGGTTTACGTAAGGATCGTCGGCTAGTTGTCGAGGTTGAAGAGCGGTCGGATTCATCACCATCGTTTCTTCGATCGGGTTCCGAAAATCTGTGCGTCGTGTCAGTCTTACTGTCTGGATGAGTGTTCGGAGTTTTGAAAACGCTCTCGAGAGACGATGTCGAACGGTTGAGTACTGGGTGACCAGTAGAACGAGGATGCTGTGGATTGTTTAAGTTCGAGGACTGAGACAGGGAATGCGTGCTGCCTTGCTTACTAGGCACTACGTTCGCGCTAGCAGATGATTTTGCTGTTGCTACCGGTTTGGGGCGTGGAGTTTGTTTCACGACTTTCGCGTAGGACTTGTCCGGTTGATCCGCGTAGAACTTTTGGACCAGTAACTTTTTGTTCTGAATACATGAGATGCCGCTGTGCGCGGACTCGTTGCAGTGTCGGCATGTTTGCTGCTGACCATAGTACGTCACAGCTGTTACCTCTCCGTCTATTGTGACATAGGATGGAATATTTTCCTTCACCAACATTTTTGCGACACGCACACCAGTTGGTATACCGCCAAAAGCGTACTTTTCGTCCCATATCAGTTCGTGTAAAGATAGGACATCACCGAATGTTTGTAAGAATTCGATTATTTTGTCGTTCGTCACATCTTCGGAAAGGTCGAAAAGTTTTACCTCCACTGCACCGTCCTCCATCGTGATGCGAATTTTGTACGTTTTGCCCTCGATCTCTGTTTCGTGTACGTTGTCGTGGTCTTGCACGATTTTTTGCGCTAATGCCAGGTTATCGACCTTAACAAAGACGCAACCTTGGCTTCTACTTGGTTGGATCCGAACGACATGTTGCTTTTGCAATTCAAGCACTGAACTAACGAAATCATGTAGTTCCTCATAGGATGGCTTCCGTGGAAGATGCGCGAAGTCGATACGAAAAGTATTTTCGCGACGTCTCATGATGAGAAATACGATAACCGGCTACGCGGTAATGCCCACGAGCCTTACCTTCCGTGAAAAAAGAAAAAAAAACGTGAAAAAGTCTGTGCACGACTTCCGAATACTAGCGACACCGAAAGAAACGTCTGCTTGACTCGGAGATTGAGCGCTAACTGTCTATTGGTCGATCGTTAGTCCTGAGCTGAAACGGTGGCCTTTATTACCGTTCTTGCATGCAGTTACTCTTACATTTCACTCACACATCATCTCACCAACCAGGTCCCAAACACCCCAGAAAACCATTTCGTACCTATATCGCAAGCTATGATCGCATTATGCGTTCTGTTATATATTATAATAAAATCGCAGAGCATACTGCAAATATGGCCTATGCGTGCAAAAGTGGAGGCGATATACATGCAATTTCGAAAAATCAAAAGCTAGATGCGATGTAGTAAAGCATTTAATGTGATTCAGTTTATCAGCTTCAGTGATTTTCTTTTGTAATGTATGCGATCGTAAGTATATTTTTTTGAGAGTTTATTCAAGTGTCTATGCGATTCTAACCATATACCCTACTAATAAGCAAAAAATAACAACGAGCTTTTATGGATCGAGGCTCGAACCTGAAACTTTTGGATCGTTTACCGAGTTTTCCTACTCTCATCCATACCATAGCTGTTGATAAGCCCGATTTCAGACGAATACATTCTTCTTTTATATTACAGATGACTGAGTCACATCGCATATCTAAGCATAACTAAAATCTTACAGTGCGAAATAACTCATTACGTTTTATGATGTAAACTATCATTCACATTCACACATATGTGTTCACAATATATCGTAGAAGAGAAGGTTTATAGAATTTCTTATTGTGAGGAAGTTCGTATTGTTTCACGAACAAGTCTGTTGTTTACATAAATTCCATGATACTGATAATTTTCAATTATCCTAACCATTTTTCAAACAAGTGTTCTTGAATTTTCAGTAAAACACTCCGTATTAGAATGCGACCAAATAATTTTATATTCAGCCAGTAAAGTCAGAATTGTGAGCCAATCGCATTGGATCCTAGGAATTATCATCTTGTGCGAGGGGTTTTACGTACAATGCGATATAATTCAGACAAATTTTGGATATCATGTACAGCCAAACATTTATGGAAGTAATGCGAGTTCAATTCTGTATACGGCGAGGTTGTTCAAATAATTATGCGATTGTGTGCTCATCGTCGCAATAAGCTTGTGCGATAGCATCATATGGGTAAAACTATGAACTTCAGTTATATGATTATGCGATGGTGATTATGAACTGCGTTTTAAACGATCTAATTCATGCTACCTTATGCGATTTGTGGTTCTCTGGGACGCATCCTCACAATATAAACTGGATAAACATCGTTTGACAACTATCAGTGGTTTGCTCATTAGTTCAGTCATTATTATTTTATTCTATTCTACAATATTCTATCTCATTCCACAGTATTCCATGGTACCCAAACCACCAATAAACGTCAAAGATGGACTCGATTTACCGTTCATTTGTTGTCATCGTATGAAACCCTACTGGGATACGTTCACTCCACTTAATTTCCACTTCACACGCACTGGTAATAAGGTCCAGTAGTATGAAAATAAAACATAAAAAAGACCTCAGTTAAGCCCTACCGGCCCCTCCAAGCCCGGATGTTGTAGCGTAATGCAATCAATATCTGATTCAAGTCGTTCCATATCTTATTCATTTAATTTAATTATGAAGCTAAAAGCTGTAACGCTTCTCTTTGTCAAATTGTTACGCTAATTGATTGTTTGTGATGATGTTTGCAATACAGTCAAGCCCACCAACCAATGGGAGGGCATTCGTTTCTTATTTTATTCAAGATTTTAAAAAAATCCTTCGCAGAATCTTCTAGTGATATTTTTGGAATTATGAGTAATATGAGAAATACATCATTACACCACTAGGTGGATTAAAAAAGTTATTTTTAAATATAAAAACAGGTATAGAATTCGCTCAAACTTTAGAAAAACTTTCCGAGGCCGAGTATCTTATACCAATCGATTCAGCTTGACGAACTGAGCAAATGTCCGTCTGTGTGTTGTTAACAATGGTCCGGATCTCAGTAATGACTGGACCAATTTTGATCAAACTAGTCGCAAATGAAAGTTCTCCCCGTCACCCTGCGCTATTGAATGTTTTTAAGATCGGATGTTTACTTTTTGAGTTATACGAAGTTTAAATATTAAAATAAACTTATAGTCTCATACAAAATTGATGAAATTATCCAATTCCGACTTTTTATTTAGAAATTACATAATGATGAGTTTTTAAAATTCAAGCCGTTATAAAAGAGACGATACCATAAAATCTTCAAAGTTGGGCTAAAAACTATTTCAATTTATTCGTCTTACTTATTCATTAACATACAAACTATTTCTGGTTATGATGGTCTCTGAATACCGTTTCTGGAAGTACCATTACAATGCATTTAAAACGACGGTCATGAAAATAATTTCTCAAAAACTAAACACAACGAAGAATATTCATACGAAAAACACATACTGATTGATGAAAAAAGATACCATCTCACTGCTAGGTGGTTATTATTTGTGATATAATAATATTAGACACACTGCTCAAGGGGCGGGTAGGGTCTAACACTTTTGAAAATCATTTATATTTATCTTTTTATAGTAAATCATTTGAAGAATTTTCTGTGAAATTTTCAAGCCTATTGGAACGAAACTCTGGAAGTTATTGACCTGGCTATCTCATTCTACGAAGAAGCAAAAGCTCGGCGCACAGACCCAAGATTTCTACTTCGATTGACTTCAAAACTCGACAAAACATTCTTGAAATGTCTCGTTATAATAAATTATAAAAGAAAAAAAAAGATTTTTTTGAAAATGTTTAACCCTACGGGCTTCCTGTAGTAATTATTTGTTTCCATTGATTTTATAGACAAAAACCATCCTTTCCTCGAAAGCAGGTTTGGAAAGTCCGTATCCATCGTCATACAAAAACTACTGTACCAATTTTTTTCAAATCTTGCACACACTTTCTACATTCTCACCGACTTATTTCTCAATATTTTTCCAAGAAAAAATTACAAAATGTTTCATTTGAATTTATTTTATTGAATGATAGTTCTGGAAAATATTCGCAAAAATGATGATTTTTTCATCGTTTACACCTTACCACACCCCCGCTTTATATCACTTCAAATAGCTTCGAAGTCGACATGCATTTTATGCAAACTATCGTATTATGCTCTAGTATATCGATCTAAATAATTATTAAGGTATTTTATACAAATATCCTGAAACGTGTGCATGACTAGCTGTAACCTTAAATTTATTAAAATGAATTGGTTCATCATAGTACCCTAAAAATGATACATGCTCTTCTTTTCTACAGAAACGTACTCCTTGCACTCGGATGAAATCATTTTAGAATGCCGAGTCAGAGGCTCACCTCGCCCAAATATAGCGTGGATCAAGGACGGCGAATATATCATACCCGGTGATAAGTATGAACAATACGATCACCTTGATGGTACTTGCAAGCTCATTATAACCACTCCTGGAGAGACAGATTCTGGTACATATACATGCGAAGCAGAAAGTGGAGGGTGCAGTGATGCAATAAGTCACAATGTACAATTCGTTGGCAAAGAAAAAATAATGCTGGAACGAACACATAACGTTTACCATCGTAATCCGAATTTACCACACTTTTATTTATCCTTAGCGGATTATTCGATTCCATCTGGAGGAAATATTTGCCTAGTAGTAGAACTTCAAGGCAATTGTGAAGTACAATGGTTCAAAGACAAACAGGAAGTGAAAGGAAGGCCTCCGAAGGTACGATTCTACAGTGATAGTACTGGGGTTTTTGCTCTGTGCATTTCTGCAGCAACTATGGACGCATCTGGCCGCTACACTTGTAGAGCAAGTAACTCGTTTGGAAAAGCCGAGTCCTCATCCAATGTAGATGTCATCAATCCCAATGCAATAAAAGGAGCAAAACCACCAATATTTATGGCTAGACCACAACCCGAAATAAAAATTCGACAAGGACAGGAGATCTCAATGGCTTTTAAAATAATTGGAGATCCAAAACCAAAGAGTAAGATTATATATATATATATATATATATATATATATATATATATATATATATATATATATATATATATATATATATATATATATATATATATATATATATATATATATATACTTATTTCGACTGGGTTGATAATCGTAAAAAACTATAAAACGGTTGTCTCAGTCTTATAATACAAACCAATGTTGTTTACTGTCCGACGTTTCGGCCTTTGATGTAGGCCTTTTTCAAGGAAAACTTTAAAATGTATTCTGTTACATTGACAAAAACATAGAGCGTTGAACAAATAATACAATGTAAAAATAGTCAAAATATGTACGAAAAAATGGTCATTTACATAAATACTGAATCAAAAATTATTTAAAACAACTCTTACTATTGACTGCATAACAAATATTTTGTTTGCATAAATTACGTACAGTGTCACAACTACTTAATTTAACGACTATTCTGAAGTGCTGTGTAGAGTAAAGTAGTATTGGTGTTCGTCGGAGAGTTGTCATTTCTTATCGTATTTGATGGATTTGATAGAATGTAGAATACCAGCGTAAGTGGTGTTGAGGCCTTGTACATCGGTGCGATGATTAACTGTTTTGGTAGTATTGGAAATATGACACATTTCCAACAGAGGCAAAGCTGTAGATCGCAAACATTGATCTATGATCTTTGTTTTCTCCAATGCAAAATTGTGCCCTTCGTCGATGGTGTGATGAATGAGTGCTGTTTTTTTCTTTTAGCCTTGATAGTTCTTCATACTCATAAACTACAAAAGCTGGTTGAACGTTTTAAAAAAGGACTTCTGACCATAGGAATACAGCATACGTACTACAAACTAAAGCAGCTGAAACTCAATCTCCAGGTGAGTCAACAACAAATGCAGAACAACTGAGCTCACCTTCAAATGTGAGCCAATTTGTTCTGATTCCTGAAATGCGACACATCCAGCAAACAGTATACCAAACTTAAATGAAAAATCTGTACTCAACGCCACAAATATACATATTCCCCCCGCAATAGAAACACTACTTAGTTTGGGACCAAAGTTTTCATTACCTGTTGACCTTAGATGTGTTCCAATCAACCACCTCATTTCCAACATCGAATCCATTCTCACAACAACATCAGACAAGCATATTCAGGATAAAAATAGATGCAACATAGTGACACAAATCCAAAGTTACATAACAAGAACCAGAACAACTCAAGATAATAATCCTCTATACAATTTTTGTCAAACGGCATCAATAGCAACTAAAAGATTTCTCAGAGACAATCAAGATGTATCTATCCTAGAATCAGACAAAGGTAAAAAGATGGTCATTATGTATCAACATGATTACGAATGTAAGATGTCTCTCTTACTAGATAGTACAACATACAAAGTTCTCCCTAGGGATGTAACATCGACCATCCAACGAAAGGATACCGACATTACCTCTCGAATGAAGAAACTAAAGCTCATAGATCATATAACTATAGAACAATTAAAAACCAGTACTGCACTTTGTCCTTCCATCTGTGGCCAACACAAGGCACACAAACCCAATTTGCCTCTTCATCCTGTTGTTCCTAACATAACCGCCCCAACATACAACTTAGCGAAGTACACCCAAAACTCCGTTTACGTAAACTTTTTTTACGTTACCTCTTTCTACGTAACTCTTTTTACGACAAAAATCCCAAATAACGTTATCTTTTTTTACGTTGAAAATACTTCGTAAAAAGAGGTTTTTGCATACAATGAAAATCGTTTCCGGCTCATTTATATTCCATGGAAATTAGTATAATATAGGTATTTTCGGAACGGGTTTGATGAGTAGATGGAAAATGATGTTGAAGGTGGTTCTGAATTCCAAGATGGCGACTTCCGTTTTTTTGATATTCCTTGAAAACCCTTACAATATGGATATTTTCGGAACGGGTTTGGTGAGTAGATGTCCGAAAACGTCGGTATATGTTTGAAACGTCGACGACCGTATTAGAGAGTAAACACAATAATCAAATTGATTTTGGCAAAAACTCATTGAGAACGATTTTCGGACCTACCTTCCTGTACAAGTTTTGGCTATATAAAAGGTTTACTATCACCTCCTTTCGGGTGTAACACCTATTACCAGTCACCATGTGTTACATATATAGATAACTTCTATCAATGGAGTACTATGACTTAAACAATGAAAACCTTAGTTACTCGAAAAATTGAGAATTAAATTGAATAATATTTGCAAAATACAGTCAACATAATTTTACATTACATAAAACATTGGACGAATTACAAAAAAAAATTCATTCATCAAGTATATCACGTGATTTTTAGAGGCACAACATAGTTTGTTCTAAGCGACTCTTCCCATTTCGAAAATATTAAAACAATATAGGATACGATCAGCAATCCACTAATATTCAAACATTATTTTCTACGCACTATGCACTAAACCACCTCCGAAAATACCCATACTGTACGAGGTTTTAAAATAATATCAATAAACCGGAAGTCGCCATCTTGGAATTCAGAACCACCTCAAACATCATTTTCCGACATCTACTCATCAAACCCGTTCCGAAAATACCCATATTGTAAGGGTTTTCAAGGAATATCAATAAACCGGAAGTCGCCATCTTGGAATTCAGAACCACCTTAAACATCATTTTCCGACATCTACTCATCAAACCCGTTCCGAAATACCCATATTGTAAGGGTTTTCAAGGAATATCAATAAACCGGAAGTCGCCATCTTGGAATTTAGAACCACCTTAAACATCATTTTCCGATATCTACTCATCAAACCTGTTCCGAGAATACCCATATTGTAAGGGTTTTCAAGGAATATCAATAAACCGGAAGTCGCCATCTTGGAATTCAGAACAACCTCAAACATCGTTTTCCGATATCTGCTCATCAATCCCGTTCCGAAAATACCCATATTGTAAGGGTTTTCAAAGAATATCAATAAACCGGAAATCGCCATCTTGGAATTCAGAACAACCTCAAACATCGTTTTCCGACATCTACTCATCAATCCCGTTCCGAAAATACCCATATTGTAAGGGTTTTCAAGGAATATCAATAAACCGGAAGTCGCCATCTTGGAATTCAGAACAACCCCAAACATCGTTTTCCGACATCTACTCATCAATCCCGTTCCAAAAATACCCATATTGTAAGGGTTTTCAAGGAATATTAATAAACCGGAAGTCGCCATCTTGGAATTCAGAACCACCTCAAACATCGTTTTCCAACATCTACTCATCAATCCCGTTCCGAAAATACCCATATTGTAAGGGTTTTCAAGGAATATCAATAAACCGGAAATCGCCATCTTGAAATTCAGAACAACCTCAAACATCGTTTTCCGACATCTACTCATCCGGTTCGGACAGTAAATGGCAAATGACCTTTGCCTTTACTTTCTGACATATCAGAGACTCGGATTACTCGTATCGCTAAGATGCCTAAGTTCGACTCCTCTGGTAGAAGGTAAAAGTTTAGATACGAGAAGCCTTCTGCTTACTTAAATGACCCTTGTCACGTTTCACTTTTCCGCACTTTATTCTTCACATCCTTGCTCTTCCTTGAGTACTATGGCTCTATAATTTCATATTCTTTCTCCTCTTATAATCTCCAGTTAGTTTGATATCGCTAAAAAAACCGAAAAAATACCCATATTGTAAGGGTTTTCAAGGAATATCCATAAACCGGAAGTCGCCATCTTGGAATTCAGAACAACCCCAAACATCGTTTTCCGACATCTACTCATCAATCCCGTCCCGAATATACCCATATTGTAAGAGTTTTCAAGGAATATCAATAAACCGGAAGTCGTCATCTTGGAAAATGATGCTGCTTAGAACATCCTTTTCCTGTAAATACTCATAATTTTCGTTCCATAACTATCCAATATATTATACATATCTAATATTACATATACAAAAGGAAAACTTTTTTTACGTTGAAAATTCCAAATAACGTAAACTTTTTTACGTCGAAAATTCCAAATAACGTAAACTTTTTTTACGTCATAACTCGATTTACGTAGTCCCGATTATTACGTAAATGGAGGTTCGGGTGTACATAGAAATGATTTTGGAACAGAGCTTCAACAGTAAATATAACAATGCCGATAGTTTTGAATTTTCGAAGTATATAAACATGATAACAATATCGAAAGACTATATTTTGGTTTTGTTCGACGTAGTATCGCTTTTCACGAACATTCCAAAGAACTTAATCATCAACAACATAATCATGAGCTGGCCTAGCATCAAAACAGCAACAAATATTAACTTTGATTTGTTCATAGAGATGGTTGAATTCTGTCTTAACAACAATTATTTCCGCTTCCGAGACAAATTTTATCTACAGACGTTTGGAACCGCCATGGGTAGTCCGCTATCACCAATATTAGCTGTCATTGTCATGGAAACCCTCATCGAAACAGTGATTTAAAATACCGGTGCTCCGCAAATATGTTGACGATTTAATTCTATTGATTCCTCACGATCAAGTCCAATACACATGACAAAAATTCAACAGCTATAACAAAAACATGCAATTTACCGTAGAAGTAGAATCAGAACAAAAACTACCCTTTCTGGACACTTTACTAATACGAAATGAAGATCAAACCATAAGCACACAGTGGTATTCAAAACCTATTGCATCTGGAAGGTTGTTAAACTATCACTCGTTTCATTCAATGACAATGAAAATCAATTACCGCTTTAACTACATATAAATCAGCAGATCAACAAAAACATATCATATACCAACATCTTAGCAAAATGATTATCTATCATCACTCATAAACCGGCTTATCAACAATTTTCACACAAAGCAGCCTCACAATAACACACAACCATCAATTATAGTTGCTAAAGAACAGACCAATATAACCCAGGAGACAGAAACTGAAATCACCGATAAAACCACTATGCCAACCAACGATATACAACAACAAATTCAATATAGATCCATACCATTCATACCCATACTTAGCAAACAAATTACAAAAGCACTAAAACCGGACTTCCCAACAATAAAACTGAGCCATAGACCGATTATAACAACACGATCTCTACTCCGACCGATTTAAGATCCTATTGATCCATTCAAACAATCCAACGTCATCTATAGCATTCCCTGTAATGATTGTGAAAATTCATACATTGGAATGACAACCAATCAACTGAAAACCAGCCTCAGTGGCCATCGATCCAACATAATTCAATTTTCAAAATTGACTAACAATCCACAACCACACGCAGATGAAGAAATATCATGGCTAAAAGAAAAAAACAGCACTCATCCATCACACCATCAACGAAGGGCACAATTTTGCATTGGAAAAAACAAAGATCATAGATCAATGTTTGCGATCTACAGCTTTGCCTCTGTTGGAAATGTGCCATATTTTCAATACTACCAAAACAGTTAATCATCGAATCGATGTACAAGGCCTCAACACCACTTACGCTGGTATTCTACATTCTATCAAATCCATCAAATACGATAAGAAATGACAACTCTCCGACGAACACCAATACTACTTTACTCTACACAGCTTTTTGCTGAGCTTTTCATATAACCGATTTCGCAGAAATTTTTGAAATTCGTGGATTTTCTATGAAAAGCGTGAAAAGGTTTTCCAAAAATGTGTCCGAATGTAATCTTTGTAGCCATTATAAGGTTTATTCGAAAAAATAATTTATGTCATCGCATTATTTTTCCACATTATGGCCATCGTCCAAGTGCCATGCGCGCGGGTGGTTTTAGGAAATTTTCGATGGAAAATTGCACAAAACCAAAAACATACAGACCTTTGAAATACTTTTATCTATCTACAGGGTGAAAATGACTGGAAAATTCGGAGGATTTTTACATAGGGGTGTGTATTTTTGCATATCACGAAAATTGCTTTTTTCAAATCGTTTTAACTCGGAAACCGTTAATTGTACAAAAATGGCGTTCTGGAAGAAGTTGTAGGGAATCGATTGGGCACTCGAAAAAAATATACACTGAAAAAATTTTTGATATTTTTTCTCAATAATCACAAAATAATCCGAAAAAGATCAATAAAAAAAAAGCATGGTTTTAATTTTTTTTGATAATTTTTATTTTAAAGCTGTTATTCAAACCTAAAGATTGATGGCTATCCCATCCGTGCTTTTTGAAAAATGAAGAAGTCACAGCTAAAACAGTTTACAGTTTAGTTGTAATTCGGAAACCGTTCATCGTACAAAAATGGCGTCCAGGAAGAAGTTGTAGGGAATCAATAGGGTACTCTAAAAATATACATTGAAAAAAAATTATTGATTTTATTTCTCAATAATTTCAAAATGTGGAAAATGTGGAACACATCTTTATTTTCTATATAGGGGTGCTCAAGGAAAAATACACATAGAAATCAATTATCAATATTATTTCATCATTTGATTGAAAATATTGAAGATTAGCATGCTAGAGGTAGGTTGTTGCTAGACAGCAAGACAAAAAGTGCCATAAAACGATTTGAAGCTTTAATTGGTATGCTCTGATCTTGTGTCATGCAAGCTCGGATGAAATTCCATGTTATGTCGTTTCGCCAATTAACAAGTATGGCTATCCCATCCGTGCTCTTTAAAAAATGAAGAAGTTACAGCTACAACAATTTACAGATATATTCGAAATTTCAAGTTATCGTAGAAAGAAAATCATTTAAACAGTAGAATATTATTCTACAGGTTAAAGGCAATTGATTTGTTCATGATATCCTTTCTTCTAAAAGTAGCTGTTCTTGAGATACTTGGATATTTAATTATAACAATTATTACATTAATGTTTGTACAATTAACGGTTTCCGATTTGAAAAAGGCAATTTTTGTGAAACTCAAAAATACATACGCCCTTTTCAAAAATCAGTCGTGAGTCGGATTGGCCTCTCAATTCAAAACTTATGGTTTGCCATACTGAAACCATGTGCAAAGTTTTATCCAAATCGGAGAAGGTCGATTCTGATTTTGTCACTTTTTCGTCTACTCATTCCTGGAATTGCTCAGTTACAAAATTGACAATTTCCAGTGATTCCACGCATGAATCAATTTACAATGATTCTAACACTATCACGTACATAAAATGACAAAAGTCCTTTAATACCTTTTTTCATAAATCATTGGATTCCCAAAATTATTAGTATTCACTGATTTGAATGTCGCTGAATGACGAATGACTTCCGGAACCGGGAACTAATAACCGATGTCTCCAACTTCATTTGTATGGCCTGACGTGTGCGTAATTTATTTAGAATCTACAATGTATTTGTATGTAGGGTAACGGCTCCCTATTTCATCTGAGCTCCTATTTCCATCTCATCCCTTCACCTCATTACTTTGAACATGAATAATAGTTTACAACATACCTGAACCAAACTATGAAATGTTTTAAATTGATTATAAAAGCTATTGTCACACTTTCCTATTGAAAGAAATGGTTTTAAGTTCTTCGTTTATCGTTTTTTTTTTCATTTAAAATAAACTCACTTTTCAATTTAGGACACATTTTCGTCTCAAGATTTACAGTTCGTCATGTTTCTGATTATCTACTAATCGATTCGTCTCAAAATATGATCACTTTTTCTCACAATTACACTAGCATTGAATGCTGGATGACTTCATAATTAGTAATGTTCACTTGCCACTTGTTTAATTAACGATTTAAAACTTCAAAAACTACCCGACAAACAATAAAAGTCTTTAAAAATATTAGATGAAAGTTTTTCCCTTAGTTCACTTGATTGCGCTTTGTTTTTATCTCATTTGGTTTCGCAAAGTTGCCAAGTTTTCTCATAATGTTACAAAAAATAAATTGTTTTTATTCTTCAAATTATTATATAAAAGTATGTTTTTGGTATCCGTGACATTAGTTTAATTATATTATTGATATTAATACTTCAACAAAACTGTTTTTGCTTCGAATGTTACCAGAAAAAGCGTGTTAAATACCATTGAAATAACCATTGTGGCAAATCGAGTAGCACTTGTTTCATTCGGCTATATGTCAACATAACGCTGTGAAGGGTGTGCGTTTCATCGGCTGTGCACAGCGATGCCAGATGTATATATATATATATATATATATATATATATATATATATATATATATATACATATATATATATATATATATATATATATATATATATATATATATATATATATATATATATATATATATACATATATATATATATATATATATATATATATATATATATATATATATATATATATATATATATATATATATATATATATATATATATATATATATATATATATATCTATATATATATATATATATATATATATATATATATATATATATATATATATATATATATATATATATATATATATATATAATAATAAATCTGTATAAATGGCATCTCTGGCTCTACACTTTGTTTTAAGAAGGGCTAATGAATAAATAGTAACAATTACATTTTGGTTTTTATTTAATGTTCACCAAGTTAACTTTACAGTAAAGTTTTAAATTCAATGCGAAAGGTAAATTTTTAAACGTTGAAATGATTTCAAACTGGTTCTAAAAATATCGTGTGTTGTCTCATAGTTTGCATTAGGCCGTTCTTAAGAAGAATTCAGTTCAAATTGGTTCAAAATTTTAATATAAATGTTTGTCAGTGTTTATAATCAATTATCTACATTAAAGATGTCCACTTCAACATGTGATTTGTCCGCTGAATAATAAGCTTTTAAAGAATCACTGCAATCAAATACTAATAAATATTCAGAGAGAAAAGTCTAATTTTTTACTTCTCACTTTCTATTAACCTGTACAAATCTGTATTAAATTTAGGAAATCTGTATAAAATCTGCACTTTGATTTAAATCAGTATCCGAACGCAAAAATCTATACAATACAAATAAATCTATATAAATGGCATCTCTGGTTCTACACTTTGTTTTAAGAAGGGCTAATGAATAAATAGTAACAATTACATTTTGGTTTTTATTTAATGTTCACCAAGTTAACTTTACAGTAAAGTTTTAAATTCAATGCGGAAGGTAAATTTTTAAACGTTGAAATGATTTCAAACTGGTTCTAAAAATATCGCGTTTTGTCTCATAGTTTGCATTAGGCCGTTCTTAAGAAGAATTCTGACATTTTGAACCTGAGAGTGTAATAGTGGAATATTTTGTTTTCATTGCTGTCGCCATTGCTAATTTATAGGATGAATAAAGGATCAACGATAGGATGGATAAAAATCCATTGAGATGAAATTAGGAGTAGAGTAGTGAACACATCATAAGTGTTTTTAGCTGTTTTATGAATATTAGTTAAATTTTCAAGTAATGTGAATCAATTCTCAACGTGGAGCAAGGCGAATGAAGCAGTAATTTGAAATAGTTATAGTAATTTTAGTGGCTAAATCGGGGTTTGAAGGCGACGTCCTTACAAATGAGATGAAATAGGGAGCCCTTACCCTATTTCACTATACAAACAACGCAACGAAAAGTAGAACGCATCAAGTAGGATTACCACCTGCAGCGTCGGGCCTTATAAAGGTGTCACGAAAGATAGAAAATTAATAATTTTCACTGATTGGAACATGAAATGACAAAATTAATCGATTCACATGCTCTTTTAATACTTTTAATTTTGAAGATGCAAAATCAATTACTCTCACTGATCCGTAAGGGTGGCATATAAAATGACAAAACTCACAGATTCATATGTATCTTTCGTAGCTTCTTATTGGATTGCGATTTCTACATTCCCGCTCATATTGAATGACAAAAATATCAGTCCAAACTATAGTCCAAATGTCTGGATGCAATATATATTTTTCTTTTTTGGTTTTTGCCTTTCTCATATAGAAAGACTGTACACGGAAAAGCCAGCGATCGCAAAACAACTAAAATATTAGTTGTTTTTCTGATTTCGATTGGTTAAAATTTGGTACAACTAATCGACTGTTGTATTAACTAATCTGTCATTTTTGATTTATCGTGCTGGCAGCTTAGCAACGACACCCAACAAGTAATGAAACGTTTCAGTTGAGCAATGCCAAACACCCTGAGCGAACAATGAAACGTTTCAATGAGATGTCACTCGTACAATTGAGCAAAGACACAATCCCAGCAAAGTTACTTGTATGCATGAAAGCAAAAAAATGTCTCAGTTGTTTCAACCAATTATTCAGTTATTTGAACTTAAAACGCCAATTGCAATAAATATTTTTTACTGTTAGCCTCTTCGGGGGCAGCTAATCATTCACTGCTTGAACAACGAAATTTTACCTAATTAACTGCTTATATCTTTTTCACTAAACTCACAAAGGATATGGAAATGAACCAAAAGATTACAATTCTCAAAAGGGAACTCACCAGAAAAATGGTCACTGGGAATTAGGAAATTTTTCTTTCACTTGCAGAATGGTTCGCTGGTAAACCTAATGCTACAGATACACTTTCAAGAAAATACATATAGTACCGCTTCACTTTAGCAGCAAATTTTTAAGCGTTAAGCGATTTTAATAACATTAACATTAACTGTCCTAAAATGCATTACTCTCAGATATAATTACACTATTTATACTGTAGGAATATCTATTCAACACATGGAAAACTTGTTTTACAATTAACTGTTATATTCTTGTGTATACTTTCATTTACATAAAACGACCACTACGTAACTAACATAAATGACGTTCATTTACCATTGAAAATTTTCAATATGAAACGCTTCTTGTGAAATGAAGAGGTTTTTTGTTCTGCCTTTTGCTGTCTTCGTTCTCCGCCAAGTGACAGCATTTGAATACAACAATTTCGGTTACCTGAATGGTTATGTCAAAATCAACACATATGTTAGTTAAATCAACAACCTTTTAAGTTGAAACAACCAGCGCGTGAAACAACAATAGCAATATTGTAATTTTGTGATCTGCGGGTTCTCCGTGTACAATCACTGTAAAAACCGACTTTTGAACCGAGGCCCATAGGCCTCAGCTCGACGACCTGAGGAAATGTCTGTGTGTGACAAATATTTTCACTTACTTTTCTCGGAGATAGCTGAAACGATTTTCACAAACCTAAATACAAATGAAAGGTCTTATGGTCCCATACAAAGTTCCTGAATTTCATTTGGATCCGACTTCCGGTTCCGGAATTACAGGGTGATGTGCAAGAGAAATTTGAAAATAATTGCACTTTCTTTTCTCGGAGATGAAAGGTCTCAAGATCCCAAAAGAATACCCCAATTTTTTTTGTATGGTTGAATGAAGCGAATGTCACTATTCCGATATCTAGCTTTCGGATCCGAAAGTACTAAAAATATTCAAATGTGCAACAGAAATCTTCAAAACTCTTTTATAAACTTGGGGAAATTGTTGTTGTAGCATTTTGGGGAATTTCTGCTGTAATATATAGGAGAAAATGAATAATATGAGAAAAGCATCATTACACCTCTAGGTGGATTAAAATCGTTTTATTAATGATATCAAGCTAACTAGAAATCGTGAAAGGAAAAAGAATATGAAAATTGTAGAGCAATAGTACTCAATTAAGGGCAAGGATGTGAAGATAAAGTGCGGAAAGTGAGATGTGGCAACAGTCATTAAAGCAAGCAGAAAGCTACTCGTATTGAAGCTTTTCCCTTCTACCAGAGGGTAATGTTTTTTTCATCTCTATATAGCTAGTTTTAACACCGGAATGGAAGATTTGTCCGAAACTCTTACTTTAGAGCCTGAATTTGTAGTGTATGGCTATCCGACCCAGGGTGCAGCGGCGCACGAATAGCGCCTCCATTCATCGCTGTTTTATTGTTCATTGAGTAACGGTTCTCCCATTCATCTCAGATCCATTTGTTATATCATATCCTCAAACCATCATGCATCAGGAATCCTAGCAAATCGATTGAAGTGACACGTTCTCCTGGTTATTTGGAGATTTGTGTATTGTCATTGCTTCTCATCATTTTCCTGATGTGAAGAGAAGGATAAAAGCAACATGGGTTGGAATTGTGTAGTGGATGAGGTGGATAAACAGCCCAACACGAAAAGAAGCTTATCATTATGCGCCCCTGAAACGATCTGCAAGTACCAAAATGTTCATTTGATAAGAATAAAACCCCCGAATGGATTGAGAGAATCCAGAAGTGAACTCGGAACCCCACAAATAATGCCAAACAATTTACTCAACACGCCTAAGGGGCTGTCCATAAAAGAAGTCACGCTTTTTTTTTGCAATTTTTGACTCCCCACCCCCCCTTTGTCATAAATTCTCACAACAGCAAAGAACCCCCCCCCCGATGTCCTATGTCACGAATTCAAAATAAATAAAATTCATCTCAATACGTACTCAATATGTATGCCAAACCATACAAATATGAGGAAAGTATGGATTTATTACGTGCTGTCATTAGATCAAAAAATATTTAAAACTACAAAACCATCGAAATTATTTTATTAATATTATATATATAATTCAACAAACGAATTTGATTGGACTTGATGAAATACTTAAATCATGCGTTTTCATTCTCAGCTAAGGAATAATATTTCATTAGTGTAGCATACAAGGCTGAGAAAATAAAGTTCAAAACCTCATCAAATCGAGATCACTGCCGAAGAAGATCGCTTGTGATCTTTCCCAATAAAGATCACTTCTAATCAGTGATCTTTAAATCACATCGATCAAAATCGGCACGGATCTTCCGTCACACAAAATCGATAGTGATTTTGAGCTAAAGTGATGCTTGATTCATGTAAGTTCAATCATTGGATGATTCGATCAGCTTTGATCTTGGTGGGGGAAAATCACATATTATCAAGATAAGACATGACATGATCTACGTCTGAAATCGTTGACCCCCCGCTGAGGGGTGTGAAAATTAGTAATAACAGCAATCCTACAGGAATTTATAACTAAGGATTATGCGTGTCAATGAGACTTTTCCAAAATCATGGAACATCGTCAATTTTGTATCTTTGATAAATGCTCTTTTAACACTCCTTATCAACAGAGTTAGGGAAAATACCGGTTTCGTTACGTTACGGTTTACACAGTTTCAACATGCATCTTGTGTTCGATTTCGCAACCGTTGTTTTATTCGCAATAAAATGAATACTAGATTAAGAGAAATAAATGCTAGATGAAAATTTCATGAAAATAATAATATATTGTTAATTTGACAGCATTCTCTACGCAATAGCAATGCTCCATGCAAAATTTGTTTAGAAAAATATTTGACCCCAAATAGTGATTAGAGCGACAAAAGACTTTGTTTTACTTTACTTTATGCTGATGGTGATGTTTATGATGATGCACTAAAAAAAATCAATTTATGGAAGTAGCAGGAGCACAGGGTTTGAGCACGCAGCGCTCCTCTCGGGTAGATGTGAATAGTAAACGAAAATCAAAATAATAACAAATATTACCATCATATCTTGTCTTAATGTTCCTGTGCTATCATAGCAATACTTCATATTTTCTTGATATTTAATCGTAGGAATCTTCTTGACAGATTAGACAAAATCATTTTAGCATCAAGATTTGTTATTATATCTTATTTCGTTATTGATGAGGCATACCAATTTCATTAAGTACAATCGATCCAGTGGTTCCATTTTTAAATAGAATACAGTTGAATATACTGCATCAGAGTAAGATAAGAGGAATTCTTATGATAAGCTATTCTCAAAGTTAGAAAATCAAATTACTGAAAAATTTGGTAGGATTGTTCACCGTGGATATTTCTTTTAACTTAGAAACATTTGACTTATCATTTCGAAAGTATGAATGAATAATTATGACTGACTGTCTTTTATTTAAATCAATCACTTATTTATAGCCTATCCTCTCCTAACTTAGCTAATTGAGTTTTACAGTATGGATTGCTAAAAATCCGGAGGGAGGAGTTAGAACGCGCAGCGTAAATCTGATTTAACCAATGACATGTCTCGGCCATTGTATGATTTGAGTAGGAGAGAGTGAGTCATGTTTCTAGCCAAGTGTGTGAGTGTGATACAGAAAGGGGAGGGTGAGAGTAGTCAGGTTAAACTCTCGTGAATGTCGGTTCGAGTCAGTGTGTTTTCCTGGGTTACTGTTATTCTAGGTCATGTCGTATGGCACTTGATTGAGAGAGGTGTGGTACGTGAAAAAACGGGAAATGACATAGCTGTTTTGTTTTGGGTGAGAATGTTTGAAATATGACGCTGATGTTTCCTTATTTATTGTTGTCGTATGAACGCGGTGTTTTCGTTGTGTCGAAGTAAGTGCTGACATTTTATTTACTTCATGTAGGTGAAGTTTATATTTCAAGTGGGTTTCTGGGTTTTCATGACATGGTGTCGAGTGGAAATTTGTCGAGTACGTGTTTATAGAAATTTGTCAAGTGCGCGTGGTCTGAGGTGTGGGAAAGATTTAATCTTGAATATTTTACATGGTCTGAAATGTGTGAGGAGATTTAGTGTTACATGCTCATATTACATCATCCCCCTTTTGGAAGAATGATGTAACGAAGGGAAATCATTCTGTAGTGCTTTATGGGATTAGTTTACCGTTGCGTTCGAACTCTCTAACAATTTTAATGTATATTACAGAGTTTTCTTATTGCTAAAATAACCGAATTTTACAGTTTTTCTCAGAGAAGCTGAGTAAAATTTCACTTACGCCCACGGCAATTATTTTTTGATTTTTCTCTCTTTTTTTTGTTTTACGTGGTGTTAAGCTCGGTATTTGAATCTTAATTCTAAAAGTTTGATGTTAAAATTTTGTATTTCATGCTTTAATGAGTCTATTTTTGTGAACAATGGGTTTTTCTTTTGATTGTAAACTTTGTATTTCGCAATTTGAATCTTGAAGTTGTGTAACTTTAAATGGACCAATATAAAATGGATCTAGCTTGCGTCTATTTTCGTTTTGTAGATACACTATGTCGTTCAATTGTATTTCTATCGGATTGCACATGTGATCTGTTGTTGATTTTCTGAATTCTTTTTGGTGTATTAAATGTTTGTTTGCTATTTCGTGTGATTTGTGTAGTCGGTATTGTAATTCTTTATTGTACATGTCGAAATTATATATCGGTTCAATTTTGTCTGGATAAACTTCTTGTGGTAGTCTGGCTTTTACGCCGAAAACTAGTTCGTAGGGTGTATACCCATGATCTGAGTGTGGTGTTGTGTTATATGAAAATGCATAGTATTGTAACCAATCATCCCAGTCAGATTGATGTTCGTTGATAAAAGATCGCAGAAACTCGTTGAGGCATCTGTGATTTCTTTCCAAAGAACCAATTGTCTGAGGATGATAAGCTGTCGAAAAGGTTTGTTTAATTTTTAACAATTTGCAAATTTGTTCTAGAACCTCGTTTTTATATTCGGTTCCTCTGTCGGTTTTTAACTCAAGAAATTTACCGTAAGTTAAAATGAAATTTTCTACTAACGCTTTAGCTACGATGTTAGTTTCTTTGGTTGGAATAGGTATATATACAACGTATTTGGTTAGTTCACACTGTATGCTTACAGCGTATCTATTATTGTGAATTGTTTTGGGTAATGGTCCAACAGTATCGATTGCCACTACTTCAAATGGTTTGTTAGGTGTATTAGTAATTTGTAATTTTTCTTTAGTATGTTTAATAATTTTGTTCTTTTTGCAAATTTCACAGGCCTTGATGAAATTAGCAATTGAACTTTTCATAAATTTCCATGTGTATATTTCTCTTAATTTGAGGTACAATCTGTTTTGTCCGATGTGTCCTCCTGTTGGTAATTCATGGTGATTCTTTAATATTGAGGTTTACCACCGAAGTTTATTAAATCTTCGGTGGTTTGTAGAATTGTAGAATTTGTAATGTCTTAATTGTTTTTAGGACGAGACCTTTAAACATTTCCATAGGTACCATTTCAAATATTTTATCATTGTGAGAGATTGCTACTCTGCTAACTTTTAATTTTCTCATTTCTTCGTCATATTTGGAGATTGCAAACAAGAGTGTTTGTCTGATATCTCTTATTTCTGTAATTACACGATGCATCGGTTTTTGTTTTTGTATTCCTTGATATGTATCAATTATAATGTGGTTGTTTTCGAAAAAACACCGCATTTTCAATAAGTTTCTTACTTCGCTAGGAGTTTCCGTTGAATAAACAGAGAGTTGATCAGGCTCACTGTTGGTGCAAGGATTATTATTATTTGGATTATTCTTATGATTAGTATTTTTGGTATTATTTAATTTATCCTGTTCTTTCTCCCTTTTTATTAGTTCTTGTTTTCTTGACATTGACCTTGTATTAACCATCAAAATACTGTTTGCCTTTAATTTATCTGAGGACATTATTATGCATGATAACGCATTGGCTGCAACGTTACTTTTACCTTGGATATATTCTATATTTGGAGATTGCAAACAAGAGTGTTTGTCTGATATCTCTTATTTCTGTAATTACACGATGCATCGGTTTTTGTTTTTGTATTCCTTGATATGTATCAATTATAATGTGGTTGTTTTCGAAAAACACCGCATTTTCAATAAGTTTCTTACTTCGCTAGGAGTTTCCGTTGAATAAACAGAGAGTTGATCAGGCTTACAGTTGGTGCAAGGATTATTATTATTTGGATTATTCTTATGATTAGTATTTTTGGTATTATTTAATTTATCCTGTTCTTTCTCCCTTTTTATTAGTTCTTGTTTTCTTGACATTGACCTTGTATTAACCATCAAAATACTGTTTGCCTTTAATTTATCTGAGGACATGATTATGCATGATAACGCATTGGCTGCAACGTTACTTTTACCTTGGATATATTCTATATTAAATTCAAATTCCTCTAAATCTAACCTCATTCTAGTTAATTTGTAGGTTGGGTTTTTCATATTAAATAGAAAATACTAACGGTCTGTGGTCCGTTCGTATAGTAAATTTGCATCCATATAGGTAGGACTTAAAGTAATTAATTGACCAGTGTATTGCTGTCAATTCTTTCAAAATTACTGCTTTATTTTTTTCTCCGGGTGTAAAGCTTTTGCTGGCAAATGCTATTGGTAAGTCATTGCCATTAATTATTTGTGATAAAACTGCACCACATCCAACGTCTGAAGCGTCTGTGGTTAAAATAAATTGTTCATTAAAATCTGGGTATTGTAGAAGATTTGGTGACATTAGGAAGGATTTTAAGGTTAAATGCATGCTGGCATTCTAGTGCCCATGAAAATTTCTGGTTTTTCTTTAGTAGCTGATTTAATGGGTAAGCTATGGTTGCGAAATTTGGGACGAATTTTCTGTAATAGTTGCAAAAGGTGACGAATCTTCGCACATCGTCGCTACTTGTTGGTGTGGGGTGATTTTTATTGCTTCGTATTTATTACTATCCGGTAGTATTCCTTTGTCTGTAATTTTGTGACCTAAATATGTTACTTCTGTATTAAAAAATTCACACTTATTGAGGTTTAATTTAAGGTTGTACTTCCTAATGCGTTCAAATACATTTTCTAAATTCTGAAGGTGGTGTTGAGTTGAGCATCCAACTACTATAATATCATCTATATATACAAAAGCATGCTCAGGTGTTAATCCTGACATTGCGATTGTCATCATTCGTTGAAAACTGTTTGGACTGATATTTAAACCAAACGGTAATCTTTTAAATTGAAAGTGACCAGGTTTGGGTCGAAAATGCTGTAAATTTCCTAGAGTTTACTTCTAAGGGTATTTGATGGAATCCTGACATTAAATCCAGGGTTGTAAAATATTTTGCTCTACCAAGCTGGTCTAAGATAGCATCAATTCTTGGCAGTGGGAATTTATCGGCTAATATTTTTTTGTTAAGTTGCCGGAAATCAACTACCAATCTCCATTTCGCAATATTGTTTTCTGATTTTTTCGGGACTAGTAAAATTGGATTGTTATATGGTGATATGGATGGTTCGATAATATCATCTCTCAACATTTCGTTTACTTGTGTTGCAATTTCGTTGCTTTGTGAGTGAATAGTTTTGTAGTTTGGAATGTATACTAGGACTCTATCGCTCAGTTCAATATTTTGTGAATAAAAATTGTTTGACGAAACTGGTTCGTCTGGTAAGCAAAATATATCAGAATAATTTGAAATTATTTTTTCCAGGTTGTTTTTAGCGTATATGGGTACATTGTTTAAATCGAGCTCAGTTAGGACTTTGTTTTTTCTAGTGTTATTTTTGTACATGTTGTTTTTCAAAATTGTGTACTTCAGGAATCAGAACAAATTGGCTCAAATGGCACGTTCCCCTTGATATTTGGAGATTTGTGCCTTGCCATCAATTTGTTTTTAGCATCATTTTCCCGATATATAAGAGGGAAGGATTGAAAGGAAATGGTAAGGGTTGGACTAGGAGGATGGGAAAAATTGACGACACAAAAACACATAAAAGCAGAAGTAAATTCTGCACCCCTAAGGGATGCCGAACAATCTGCTGAGGATCACATTTAGTGGAAGCAGAAGTAAATTCTGAACCTCTACGAGGTCCCGAACAGTCCGCTGTTAATAAAACCTCCAACCCCCGAGAGGATTTGAAGATCTTACAAAAGCGACACCATTCTGCACTCCCGAAAGAATGCAGAACGATTCGCAGTATGTACGAGCAGAAGTAAATTCGGCACCCACTAAAAGATGCCAAACAATCTGCTAAACCCTATTTAAGGTAAATACAGAAGGGATTCATTCACTCCAGGAAGAACGATGAACCCTTCTGACTATAGCTCCTTACCACATTGGGTAAGAAACGAGAGAATATCCTTCAATTTTAGCTCCGCATACACAGACTCAACCATGTATGGAGAACCAAAAACCCGGATACGTAGCTGCGTCAATGCGGGACAGTTACATATCAGATGATATGAAGTACCATAATCGCATTCACACAAATCACACGAATAATACTCAGCACGTTGAATAGTAGCCATGTGATAATTGAGTTTGCAATGTCCAGTCAGAGCTCTGACCAGAATACTGCAATGATGCTTGGAGAAATGCAGTAGACACTTTGACATTTTCAGATTTAAATCTGGTAGAAATGCTTTTGTCTGAGCGCAAGTTTGCAAGCTGCGCCAGTAGCTGGCATGTTTGGATACAGCCCAAGAACGAATCTTGTGCTTTATCCAACTAGTTGAAAGTGGTAAAGCTGGTTCAGGACAAACGAAATCATTCGTTGCACCAGCTATAGCCAACTCATCAGCCCATTCATTTCCAGTAATACCAGAATGGCCGGGTACCCATAAGAAGTAAACAGCATTTGAAATCCTGAGGTCTTCAATTTGAGTTCGACATGCGATCACTAGATTCGACCGTGAGTCATTCGAACTGAGTGCTTTTAAGGCTGCCTGACTGTCGGAACAAAAATAAATTCGCTTACCACAGATCCTCTGCTGAAGTGCCGATTGTACTCCACACAGAATCGCGTAGATTTCTGCTTGAAACACAGTACAGTATCTACCAAGTGAATGAGACTGCTCCAGCCTCATTTCACGACAGTAGACACCAGTTGTCATCAAGTTGTCGTTCCAGACAACCAGACAACCATTCCTCACGAAAAGGATAGCTCACATTGAATGTTTTGAAAGGAAAACTGCATGTGAGAGTTAGGTCACTAGAAGCGAGTAAATACTCATCCCACGTAACCATTTGAGACCACAAGCGAGTGTGGCTGGTAGCATAATCTAATGGGTTACTGTTCCAAAGCCCTGTAACCTTAAGACGATATGCACAAGATAATGCTTCTTGTTTTAGGAACACATGTAGTGGTTTAATGCACAGTAGCGCCTCTAGAGCAGCAGTAGGAGTTGTCGTGAATGCTCCTGTTCTCGCCATTAGGACCATCCTTTGGAGATGATTTAGATTTGGCTGAACTGTCGCGACTTCTCTTTTCTGCCACCATACAAGACATCCATATGCTAAAATTGGTCTAACAATAGTTGTGTAGATCCAATGAATATATCTGGGTTTGAGTCCCCATGATTTTCCAAAAGCTCGTCTACATTGGCCGAAAGCCATGCAAGCTCTTTTAATTCTGAAGTCAATGTGAGCAGACCAATTCAGTTTTGAGTCAAGAATAACCCCGACGTATTTAACTTGTTCGACCACAGTGACCTCTGAACCAAAGAACTGCAACGGACGAGCTCCTGTGATTATCCTACGATGAGTGAAAAGCACCATTGATGTTTTGCCCGGATTTACAGATAATCCAACCTGACAACACCATTGTTCAACAGATCGCAGGGCTTGCTGCATTAAATCAAAGAGAGTGTTAATGCTTATACCGGTCATCAATATATGATAATCGTCGGCAAAACCATAAGTCGGAAATCCAAGGTTATTAAGTTTCCTTAACAAACCATCAGCGACTAGGTTCCATAAAAGTGGGGATAGTACACCACCTTGAGGACACCCACAGACACTTAGCTTTCTAATCTCTGCTTGCCGAAGCGATGAACAAAGAAGTCGATTGCTAAGCATTGCGTGTATTTAATTTGTGATACTTGAAGGTATGCCATGAAAACGGGCTGCTTCCAGAATTGAATTGAAAGACACGTTATCAAAGGCACCTTCAATATCTAGGAAAACTCCCAAGCAAGATTGCTTTTGTGAGAAAGCTTTTTCAATGTTGTACACAACATCATGTAACAGGGTTGTAGTGGACTTTCCACGCTGGTAAGCATGTTGCATTCCATGTAGCGGATGCAGGCCCAAACTAACATTTCTGATATAGTGATCGACTATGCGTTCCACTGTTTTAAGAAGAAATGAGCTTAGACTGATAGGCCTGAAACTCTTCGCTTCCTCATAAGTGTCGCGACCGCCTTTGGGAATAAATTTGACAATTATTTCCTGCCAGGCTCTTGGAATATATCCTGTCGCAAGACTAAAAGTAAGTATTTTCTTCAAAACATGTTTGAAATGTTCATACCCTTTCTGCAGTAACACTGGGAAAACTCCATCCTTTCCAGGAGACTTGTACGGAGCAAAACTCTCAACTGCCCATTTGACCGATTCAATCGTCACAACGCTTCGAGCAAGGGCCCAAGAATCGTAACTACCCGAAAAAGTCTCGGGAAGAGCTGTCGGTGATGGATCCATACATCCTGGAAAGTGAGTGTTAAAAAGATAGTGAAGTACATCACCTTCATCAGACAAGTGTTCACCATCTGAAGTTCTTAAGAAACTGACATTAAAGTCCTTAGACTTCGAAAATAACTTATTTAATCTGCTAGCCTCGTTGAGACTAGAGACATTTGTGCAGAGGCTTTTCCAACCACTTTGCTCAGACGATCGAAGAGCATTTTTGTAAGCCCTTCGAGCCAACACGAATGCCTCCGACCCATTTCTGCGACGGTGGTTCCAAGCTCTTCTGCATAGTTTCCTTAGTCTAGCAAGTTCAGCATTCCACCAAGGAGTTCCTCTAGTAGCTCGCACAATCCGAAGTGGACAAGCCTCTTCATATGCTGCAACTATGAGTGAGTTTGTCTCGTCGACAACATTTTCCAAATCAATTGGGGTTTCAATTGTTGGTTGGTACCCGTAAAATCTAGTCGCCAAGCCCTCTTCATAGAGGTCCCAGTTTGTAGATTTGGGATTACGATATAAGATAATATCAAATTTAACGATTGAATGATCAAAGAATATGTACTTATGATCAGACAACGAAGGTTCGAGCTCATCGGAGACGAGCCAATTCACCAACTCATGCGCAATTCTATCAGAGCAGAGAGTTACGTCCAAAACCTCCTCTCTGCCAGATCTCGCAAAAGTTGGACGGTTTCCTGCATTGACTATGTGCAGGTTTGTACTGCTCACAAATTCCATCATATCAGAGCCTCTCGAATTTATATCTGTGCTGCCCCAAATGATATGGTGAGCATTTATGTCACTGCCGATTACAAGCGGTAAATCACTTTTGCAGCAGTATGATACAACCTTTTTGCAGTCATCGCTTGGCAAAGGTTGGTTATGCGGCAAATATGCCGAACAATGGACATATTTCCTGTCTATGCCATCAGTAGTCATACCAACTGTGACAGCACAAATATCCCGAGTTGTGAGCTCCGATATGAGAGAGACATCGAGAGCACTATTTGCAAGTATGCATGCTCGAGGCATTTCACGTGGATTAGTCATTCCGGTCTTGTTAAAGGCAACAAAGACTGGGTTTAACAATTTTTGCAACGTAGAAGTTTCCCTTTTGGAAATATGGTTCTTGAACCAAAGCTAAAGAAGCTTCACCTTCTTGCAGAAGTCTGGATAGATTCATAGTTTCTGTACGTTTATGCTGGAGATTGATTTGTGCTACTCTAACCATTATCAATTAAAGTAACGAACACTCCACCTCCAGCACTTACCGTACAACAACTACAAGAAACCAAATATATTGGCTTATAATCGCCTATAGCGAACCATGTAAGGATTTTTTTAAATGTTTTAATCATTTGAATCCCACGAGTTGCGAAGAAAGAAGTCGTCCACTGTGCCAGAGCTTCGCTTAACACAGTAAGGGAAAATCCCAAGATATTCCGTTCACGACTGCATTGTTTAACCTCCTGCAGCCATTCAGCCATCGGCACGGAAATACACCTTGACTTAGGAGTTCCTATTTTTGTGGCCTTTTACGACATGGAACAGGAAACCAGTGGATCAATTCTTGGTAAAAAATAATTCCGCTGGATGCCACACGGCTTACCTGTTTGGTGGACTTATACCACCGGTACAGGTGGACCGTAGCGTTATTCTTAGCCAGTTGGGAAACCGCTACCGACACTACACGGCTATCTAGGCTGCTCAGAGAGGGAAATTGACATTGATGGTCAACTTCCATGGATGGCCGAGCAGCCGACACATTGTTTAAATCGAGTTCAGTTAGGACTTTGTTTTTTCTAGTGTTATTTTTGTACATGTTGTTTTTCAAAATTGTGTACTTACTTAGGGGTTCTAAAATTAGCTTGAATTCTGATTGGCTGACGTTTATAGGTTTGTCAGTAGTATTCATAAATTTTACGAATTGGTTTTGTGGTGAAATAATTGCGCTTGCGCAAAATAACCCTTGTTTAATTTCCTGTGAGTGTAGTACCATGTCCTCACTGATATTTAAATTTTGCATTATTCTGATAAGGGGCTGTCCCTAAAAGACGTCACGCTTTTTTTGACGATTTTTAACTCCGCATCCCCCCTTTGTCACAAATTGTCACAGAAGCAAAGACCCCCCACCCCCTCTATGTCACATGTCACGAATTCAAAATAAATAAAATCTCAAATCTCAAACATTTAAATCATCTGTTTTATTCCTCCTAGGGGTACACAGACATATTATTGTTTTAGGTAAAGAATAATATTTCCTTAGTGTAGCATGCAGGGCTGAGAAAATAAAGACCAAAACCTCATCAAAATGAGATCACTGCCGGAGAATTTTTTCATGATCAGTTGATCAGTGAATTTTGAAACATATCGATCAATATCGGTACTGATTTTCCGTCACACAATGGGTAGTGATTTTGAGCTAAAATGATTCTTGATTTATGTAAGTTCAATCATTGGATGATTCGATAAGCTTTGATGTTGGTGGAGGAAAATCACATATGATCAAAATAAGACATAACATGATCTACGTCTGAAATCGTTGATCTCCCGCCCTTTTTCAAATGGAGTACAATTGGATAAACTGCATCAGAATCAAATAAGAGAAATTCTTATGATATACTATTATCAATGCTAGAAAATCAAACTACTGAAAAAATTGTCAGTGCATAACTTTTTTACTCATATTAGGAAAAATTTATAAACTTCGCTAATTTACTCGCTCCTCCGTGCACTTTTGCTGATCACAACAGAAATGATTTCCTGCATCATTTATTTATGAATTTACAAGAAGAAGCTTTTACATCAACAAATACACGTTTTCCTACAGAATGTGAACGTTTATTGTGGAGATTAGGTAATTAGGTATTTCAAAAATGCGCTCATTGAAAATATTGGACGTCACATTCCAAAAACCTCCCCCCCTTCTCCCTGTCACAAAAGGTCACGTTTTATGAAACACCCCCCTCCCCCTTGCGGCGTGACGTCTTTTATGGACAGACCCTAACTTCGCATCTTCCTGGTATAATGTAGTTTTTATCAATTGTATCTTGAATCGGTATTGCTATTGGAATATTATTAATTGTAAAGTTTAATATCCAACATTCATAATCTATTAGGCATTTATTAGCCGAGAGGAAATCTCTACCTAAGATGCCGTCTGTAGAAATAGGAAAATTTGGGCTTACTAGGTGGAATCTGTGTTTAATAGAAACTTCGTTGTTAAATATTAATTCTGTTTCTGTTGATGCGATGGTTTCTATCTCGTCATCGGTAATTCCGGTAAGTTTAATTTTATTATTTATATTGATTGGTTGTTGTGGAGATATTTTGTTTGCTTTAAATACTGAATCTATAATAAATGTGCATATCGAATTTGTCATTCTTATACCTACTTTGATAAAATTAGCAGCGTGTATATTCATGGTATACAAGGTCTTTCTTAAAATTTTTGATTCATTGAGTATTGGTTATTATTTTGTAATTGTTCGTACTGACGTGGTATTATATTTACATTATCATTTATAATATCGTTGTTTGTATTGTGGTATTGTATATTTAATGTTTCATTTTGTGAGGCATTTTCCGTCTGTTCCTCGTTAGTTAATAATATTCTGTTATTTCCGTTCCTTCGGAAATTTTCGTAGTATTGATCACCTCTGCGGGGTCTTCCACGGTAATTGGTTGTATTCCGCATATTACCTTCATACCGGAATTCTTGATTATTTGTATTAAAATTATTATGGTTGAAATTATTATTAAAATTATTATGGTTATAATTATTTCTATGATTATGAAATAATTGCTTTTGTGCATACCTATTGTATTGCACTGGATATCTGGGTGCATTATATTGTCTTGCCCCTCTATTAAAATTATTCACACGTTGTTGGTGCTGTTGAACAAAACGTGTGTGCATTATTCGTCTGTACCCAACTCTTGTGCTTTCTGGTTTGCTTCTCTTATGTTGCTGAAGTTACCAGCTTTGAGAATTATTTTTAATTCGGTGTTGTTACACCCTTTTATTAGAGCGTTTACCCCTATCTTAGTGCTCATTGATTTTGCAACTGGTAGTGGGATTTTTTGCTCGACATAGGTGTTTTCGAGTTTCGTGCAGAGGGTTTCAATTTCATCGCAGAAACTGTTTATTGAGTTTTTCTGTTTTAAGGTGTTTATTTTCGCTTTAATACTTTCGGGAGTGGTCGTGGTTTTACACCTTTCCTCGACTAGTTGTATCAGATTATTGATTGTATTGACTGTTTCAGGGATGCCTTGTCTGGCTTTTCCGGACAGTCTGGTTTTTAGAAATTTTATTGCCATGGCCATGTGGTCTGGCAGAACTAACTCATTCAGCAATCTAGCTGAGTCAATAAATGTGTCTAGGTTCTCGGGAGAACCATCGTAAGGTTGGATAAGAGCCGTCGCCTGACGTAAGTCAAACGGTGTTGTTGTTGTTTGTGTCATTGTGTCGTTTTTGGTTTCTCTAATGCATGTGAGTTTATATTTTATTATTTCACAAATTTCATCTGTCCACAGTCTCGTATTTTTTACTAAGTTGTGGAAAGTCTTATCGTCGATAATTTCTTGTTCCTTTATAAATAAATTTTCAAGGTCTATTTTTAATTCTTGGCATCGATTCAATTTTTCTTCAAGTAATTTTTCTGATAGTTTCGTGTTGATAGACTTCTTTACGTAAGTGTGGAGTTTTTCTAGCTCCTTATAATTTTGCATTTCATTTTAGCTTAAAATTGGATAAACATTTATATAAAATTTTAATACATATTTTATAAAAAAACATTTTTTTTTAAAGAAAAAATCGTTCCTTTCACATTTATAAGCTATGGTATGTAGTTTTCTAGACATGAATATACATGCGTAACCACATGTGTGTTTGTCGGGAATCGCCTGTTTGCGTTTTTCCTCGGTACGAATTTTAATTTCATTTAATTTCTTTTTGACCGTTAAAGACCATTTGTCGTTATAAAAATTTTCCATTGTCGTCCAAAAAAAAATTTTTTTTTCAGTAAGTAATTCAAACGTTGGCCAATTGTACCTGTCGTGCGGCCTTGATTGCTATTTTTTCTGTATATTGCTTGTGCAATTTTATTAGACCTTTCAGTAGCAGATAGCCTATTGCTATTCCTACTAATGCGCAGAGTGCGATGCCTTCCGTTTCCATCGACGGGGAGGCTATTGTGTTATTGATGGTTTCGTCTGACGAAAACCAACCCATAGTCTATATTCACAACTGTTATTATGTCTTATAATCAATACATGCCTAGCTTCTTGTGTCCCTAACTCTTAACTTCAGCACAGTACCTTTATGTTGTAGGTGTTCATGCAATCGTCGGAACCTTCCTTCCTTTCTCAGTGGAGCCTTCGTTGGTGGTACACTTTCTTTTTGTTTGGACACAAAAAAAATCACTTTGAGTATTCAATTTACCGCAACCACACGGAAAGACCGAAATTAGCATTTTGGCGAAAAAATTAGTTGATTTTCTGATTTTAGTTAGTTATTTTTTGAGACAACTAAAAAAATCTTACTTTTGCTAATTTAGATTTTTTAATTCTGATTCTCTTAATAATAATAAAATATTTGCTGAAATGGGTATTTTTTTTAGTTGAATTCACCAAATAAACGTGCTGTCATTTTTTAGCTAAGGCACGCTTCATATCCATTCAACTAATTTTTTAGTTGAATTAGAGAAATAAAACGTTGTTTTCAACCAACATAAATGGTTGAATTGGTTTTTGCAATTAGCAGCTATATGGCGCTCGTTAACACCGTAATAACTACTAGCCACTAGATGGCACACTACTACCGAAAAAATTTCAGTCGCGGTTATCTTTTCTATATTTGCAGGTATAAATACGATGTTGTATTGGAGAAAAAGACATAAGCGAAACATAAACTTCTTTTTGAAAAATTTTACTTCTAAATCGCTGTTTTTCTAAACCGAATACAAGTAGTACACCGGACGGCGTAGCCCGGAATGAGAAGATACAAAAAAGCATCATTTGACGTATACAATTAGAGTGCAACATTCGAAACTCACTTCACTGTTTCCCGTAAAAACATTATTACCCACAATCGCTTCAACTGCGCACAAATTCTGAATAAATACACTTTCCACTAACAGTTTACGTCATTTTTACATATCGGTTTAGAAATTTATATAGGGATATATCGTAACACATGCGAAAAACATCTAAACAATTTGCGAGCAGTTTCAACAAGACTGTCCCTTTTAGCTTTTTAATGGATTGTTTTGCTTTGACACTACTGTCCTTCAGTAATGACGGTGATAGATAAATAGAATCAAAGTTTCTCATTTTAATAACGAAATTAGTTGTCAATGAGAATTTCGTGTTGGATCGAAATATTGCTGGTTTGTGTCCAGAATATTCGTTAACTAAACACATTCTCTAAAAATAAGAGTTTTTTTCAGCACAGTAAATTCTAAATTTTAACTAATTTTATAGTTATTTTGGAAATTTTGTTGTTAAAATCAACTAATTCAAAAACAGTAATACGAATTAGGCGCAGAGCTAATTTCGGTCGTTCCGTGCAGCAATACAAAATGTTCGGGAAGTTCATGATTAACGTCGATAATAATCAACTGCAACCAGCAACACACAATTTCTCGGAAAGTTCATGACCAGCATCGGTATTCTATTAACTGCAATCAGCAACACAACGTTTTCGGGAAGTTCATAACTAATATCAGTATTCAATAAACTGCACTCAGCATCACGAAATTTCTCGGGAGGTTCACTTCTATGAAAAGGGCACCAATTACCGAAATTCGAACTGTTACTAACAGTAGTAACTTTCTTGGAGAAAATAGACACTTTTGCACTGTTCCGAATTTCGAATCCTGATCATTGTTTTTATTCCTTGATTATTTTCGCCTTATCACATACACGTATAAAACAGTCGATAGCACTTTAATTGAAACCGAATAGTTTCACAAGTTCAGGTCCCGAGAATCCGGGAAGAAATCCTATCACCTGTACACCACGGAATCGCTAGTCGGAAAAACACTCGGTCGCCATTTGGTAGGATTGTTTACCGTGGATATTTCTTTTAACTTAGAAACATTTGACTTATCATTTCGAAAGTATGAATGAATAATTATGACTGAATGTCTTTTATTTAAATCAATCACTTATTTCTAGCCTATCCTCTCCTAGTTAGAACGCGCAGCGTAAATCTGATTTAACCAATGACATGTCTCGGCCATTGTATGATTTGAGTAGGAGAGAGTGAGTCATGTTTCTAGCCAAGTGTGTGAGTGTGATACAGAAAGGGGAGGGTGAGAGTAGTCAGGTTAAACTCTCGTGAATGTCGGTTCGAGTCAGTGTGTTTTCCTGGGTTACTGTTATTCTAGGTCATGTCGTATGGCACTTGATTGAGAGAGGTGTGGTACGTGAAGAAACGGGAAATGACATAGCTGTTTTGTTTTGGGTGAGAATGTTTGAAATATGACGCTGATGTTTCCTTATTTATTGTTGTCGTATGAACGCGGTGTTTTCGTTGTGTCGAATTAAGTGCTGACATTTTAATTACTTCATGTAGGTGAAGTTTATATTTCAAGTGGGTTTCTGGGTTTTCATGACATGGTGTCGAGTGGAAATTTGTCGAGTACGTGTTTATGGAAATTTGTCAAGTGCGTGTGGTCTGAGGTGTGGGAAAGATTTAATCTTGAATATTTTACATGGTCTGAAATGTGTGAGGAGATTTAGTGTTACATGCTCATATTACAAAAATTCGACTTTTGCTCTTGCTTTGAAGTTACAATGGTAGAATTTTATATTTTGTTGCTTTTTTCTCATGCAGACTTTGCAATGATTTTTGATATTTTAACTCTTATTTCAAACTACCACCATCCATCTAACAGCTATAGGCCTGGGGTGTCCTTTGCTGTACCAAGCATACGTCTCCACATAACTCGGTCCATGGCTGCTCGTCGCCAGCCACTCAAGGCACGGATGCTTCTGAGATCACCCTCCACTTGATCGATCCACCTTGCTCGCTGCGCTCCTCTTCTTCTTGTACCAGTCGGATTAGATTCAAGAACCATTTTCACTGAGCTGTCGTCCGACATCCTTATGACATACTCAGCCCATCGTAGTCGTCCGATTTTAGCTGTCCGTACGATAGGTGGTTCTCCTAGCAGCTGTTGCAATTCGTGATTCATACGCCGCCTCCACGTTCCGTCTTCCATCTGCACTCCGCCATAGATGGTCCTCAGTACCTTTTTTTCGAAAACACTGAGGGCGCGTTGGTCCTCTGTCAACATAGTCCAGATCTCGTGGCCATAGAGGACAACCGGTCTAATTAGCGTTTTGTAGATGGTCAATTTTGTGGCGTACTTTTCTCAATCGGAGGGTTTTTTGAGTCCAAAGTACGCACGATTCCCTGCCAAAATACGTCTATGAATTTCTCTGCTGGTGTCATTATCGCCGGTCACCAGTGAGCCCAAATACACGAACTCGTCAACCACTTCGATATCGTCACCGTCTATCAATATTCGTGGTAGGAGGCGTAGTGTTTCTTCTCTAGAGCCTCTTAATCTCATGTATTTTGTTTTTGACGCATTTATGGCCAGTCCGATACGCCTAGCTTCAGCTTTCAGTCCGATGTAGTTTTCCGTCATCTTCTTATGGTTACGTGTCACAATATCAATATCGTCAGCGAAGCCAAAAAGTTGTTCGGACTTTCGGAAGATCGTGCCACTCGTGTCGATCCTCGCTCTTCGAATCACACCTTCCAGGGCAATATTGAACAAGATACAAGAAAGTCCATCACCTTGACGTAGCCCTCTCCGAGATTCGAAGGGACTCGAGAGCGTCCTAGATACTCGGACGTAGCACATCACTCTATCCATCGTTGCTTTGACCAATCGCGTCAGTTTATCCGGGAAACCGTATTCGTGCATTATCTGCCATAGCTGTTCTCGATCGATTGTGTCGTATGCCGCCTTGAAGTCAATGAATAGGTGATGCGTGGGTACTTTATATTCACAACACTTCTGGAGTACTTGTCTTATCGCGAATATGTGATCCGTAGTGGCGCGGGCTCCAGTAAACCCCGCTTGGTACGGCCCTACGAATTCCGACGAGTATTGTGCACCGTCGATAGTTTTGAGCGCATACAAACCGCGACAAGGTAGTGGTCAGAGTCAATGTTGGCACTGCGGTAAGTGCGGGCATTTATGACGTCGGAGAAGAATCGCCCGTCGATGAGAACGTGGTCGATTTGATTTTCCGTATGTTGATCAGGTGATCTCCAGGTGGCTTTGTGGATATCTTTGCGGGGGAAGAAGGTGCTTCGAACTACAATTCCTCGGGAGGCTGCAAAGTTTACGCATCGTTGACCGTTGTCGTTTGTTACCGCGTGCAGGCTCTCCAGCCCGATCACGGGCCTGTACATTGCCTCCCGGCCTACCTGAGCATTCATGTCGCCGATGACGAGTTTTACATCCCGCCGTGGACAGCTGTCGTAGGTTCGTTCCAGCTGCGCGTAGAATGCTTCCTTCTCGTCTCATGTGGGCAATGTACATTGATGATGCTGTAATTGAAGAAACGGCCCTTGATCTTCAATACGCACATTCTATCACTGATTGGCTGCCACCCAATCACGCGCTGGCGCATCTTGCCCAACACTACGAATCCCTTTCCTAGAACGTTTGTTGTGCCATATCTCTGGTAGAAGGTAGCCGCTCGATGCCCACTTTTCCACACCTTCTGTCCTGTCCAACAAACTTCCTGCAGTGCTACGACATCGAAGCCGCGAATTTGAAGCTCATCATGCAGCAGATTTCAAACTAAATGTTGTTATTTTGTACCATTGAGATGTTTGGTTTTAATAATTGGTTTGCAAATCACTTCTACCCGGGCTGTTACTTCTGTGTATGATATTTAAGCTAAACAGGGTAAATTAATCAGATGCATGACATGCTTCATGATTGAACATGTTTTTCTTATCATTATAATTGTTGATAATCACAACATATATGTTAATGTTATTTGCTGGTTTTATTGATATTGCGACCGACCAAGAAAACTTTTTGAAATTTTTCCATTCTTTGTGTGGTTTATATTCCACATCTGCTGCTACCTATCATAAGATTTCCAAAAGTTTTAAAATTCATAATTCAAAACTCATATACATTGACTAAAATTGTCAGTGCATAACTTAAGTTAAACCGTTTGAAGGCATCTTTTTTTACTCATATTAGGCGAAATTTATTAATTTCGCTAATTTACTCACCCCTCCGTGCACTTTTGCTGATCACAACAGAAATGATTTCCTACATCATTCATTTCCGAATTTACAAGAAGAAGCTTTTACATCAACAAATACACGTTTTCCCATAGAATGTAAACGTTTATTGTATAGATTTTTTCAGGAAATAGGACAAAGCAGTAATATAATTAGGTATTTCAGAAATTCGCTCATTGAAAATATTGGACGTCACATTACAACAACCCTTCCCCTTCCCCCTGTCACAAAGTGTCACGTTTTGTGAGACACCCCCCTCCCTTTTGCGGCGTGATGTCTTTTATGGACAGTCCCTAATACTAAGCCTAAAAAGGTTACGTGGACCCCAAGCCTAAAAAAAGTTGGAATGAGAACTTCGAGCTGTCATAACTTAGCTGTTACTGAACCAATTGCGATAAATTTTCTATTCTCGAATTTAGTGAAGTTTGCAGATTGATTTAAATAATTTTTATTGTCTGGTTAATAAACGATTGAAATATGGGTTTTCCTTCTTTTTGTTATTTTCTCTGGTCGAAGCTGTATTTGACAGCTTCTGCTTGTGGCCCGGCAACGACAACTATATGGCCAGTTAATTATTCAACGTCACATACCTGGTGGTTTTGTTTAATTGCTTTTTACACAACTTGTAAAAAGCAATTTACACGCTTGTCGAATAAATTTGATTAATTTCTTGTAAAACTTCATATTTTTGTATTTGAATGAATCGTGTAAGAATTTGAATTGTAAATGGATCTGAACGTTCCGAATCTCGCGGATTTCATTATAAGGTGGTCAGATGATTGACTTAATTTCATCAAAATATGTCTCAGTAATGTCATCTTGTAACAACACTTGAGTTGAAATATGATCATATTTCAGTGAGACTTCATTTTCAATAGGACTCACAACGTTCAAATTAAAATTGTGAACACTCTCGAACTGCTGAGCAAGTTACCGAGTTTTTTCGCCATTTGTAAGAAGTATTTGATTTCCTTCCTTGAGAGCAGAGATTGGTTTCTAAGGTTTCTCAAGAACCTTAGGAAGTTAGTAATATAGGAAAGGTTAAGAATATAGATAAATTTGTTCAACTTCTTTAGTGAAATTATCATTTTGCAAAAGAGTAAATGTATGTTTAATTTCTTTTTGTAAATCCTTAACAATGTTTTTTCATAGCATGATCACGAGAACGTTGATATTGTCGTCGACGAACATTCCTCAAGCGAATGAGCATTGAAGATTGTCATCGATGATAGGAGAATTTAATTTAGTTTGATCTTTGGGAGCTGAAAGATTTCTATAGCTTTGATAATGTAATGATTCAAATTATCAATTGCTGTGTCGATGTTCGCAGAATTTTCTACAATCATTTCATCATCCACATGATTTTCAATGTGAGATCTGTATTTAAACCAATTAGCTCTATGATAGTTGAATATAGAACTAATTCGATTAATTATAGCTTCGTTGGAAAGTTTGAATATTACAGAAAAATGATCTGAGTCACAGTCAGCGCGTGTAATCGGTTCATTACAAATTTGACTTTGATCTGTTAGAACTAGATCAATTGTAGAGGGGTTGATTTCTAAGTATTTTACCATTACTGTTATTTTGCTTACAATTCCACTACACGTGTTTCACATTTAAGGTGAAATGTAGCGGAATGCGAAAATCCCGTTTTTGGTCAATTATTCAAAAACTAGACCGATTTTCGAAAAACCAAAAACACTTAAGTTTTCGAAATCAAATTTATCATCACTAAGTATTCTTAGAATTTTGAAATTTTGCTTTGCCGAGCCGTAATTGGTTTTTGAAATGTATAAACGGTTACTGTTCCGTTCCACGGGGATAATTTTAGAACTGAAAAGTAGTGTTTGTAGCAGAATTTCACAAAGATTCTAAAAATGCAACTCAAAATTATAAAATATTATCTAAAACAACCGAAATTTGATAAAGTTTACATAAACTTTTCCGCATTTTTTTTTATTGCTTGCGCGCTGCTGTTTCGTATTGAGGTGGTGTGAGAAATGCATGGTGGGCACGGTGGCATTATATCGTGAGCAAAAATTACATATGAAATTATGACGCGAATTTATGCAGCATTGCGTTTTGTGTTGCAATAAAAACGAGTTGAATACAGTAAAATGGGTATTGTAAGAAATTGTTTATTTTCTAAGTAACTGTCATTTATAATGCTAATAATGTCCAATTCTGTTGAGTTCAGTGCATTGATGTTGCTGAAGCAATAAAGCCTGGCTATGTGATATCGTATAACAGGTAAACTATAACTTCATCATTGACAAGCTACTGAATGAAATACAAACCAAGTATTATCGTGATACAAACAATGTGATAAACATTGAAAAACAACAGGCATATACATGGTTAGCAAGTTGGTCAATACATATACATATAACCTCATGTTAGTCATTCATAATTACTCATGATTTATAGCTCTTGTGTAAGAGTAATCACTAACAATAACGATTTAATTAGCATATATTCAAAGTGTGAAGGATTCAAAAATCCATTACGTCCAGTCTTTTTACAAGCCAATATAACGAGAGGTAAACCCACTGCGCTCAATCATTGAAAAAAGTTCTTGTTTCTATGTGTCCGTTTTTTTTGGTATGCTTTGTGCGACGGTTCGTTCAACTGAAGCGGATAAAATTTTGCGCGCATTTTATGACGCTACATTTCACCTTAAGTCTCCTATTACGAAAAATTTTTGTCGATATCTTGTGAGTTTTAGGAAATCACCTTTAAAGAAAAAGCAAATATGCTCCAGCGATGAAATAAATTCCATGATGTTTTTCAATTTCGACTCCAAAGATTTCAACAACTTTAGTATTGAAAGAAGGTTAAATTCGATGTATAATTTGCCGTTGGACAAAAATGGACCGAGTATCCTAATTTAAAATATTCAAATAATTATAATTATAATATTATTTTCAAATTACCATTCAACATGAAATGCTTCAAAAAGTGATGAAGTCGAATTCATCATTAGGATCATTTGCCTTGACAACGACGACATTGCGTTAAATTTGCAATACCATTATGCCGTTTATAATGTTACAAATGAACTTTAATGTGGAAAATGGAACGTACTTTTTCTGAAGTTTTCAAATTGTTTACACCACTTCATCACTAGGTAAAGCTCATGGGAAATCCCAGAGCGTATTTACCACTTGCTCTTTTTTCTCATAATTACACTTGGGAAGGAGTAAAATCAAGCAAATCTTTCAATTCATTTTTAATTTCTTCAGCATTTGGTTCATTAGATAGGCCTTTCAAGATAGCCTAGAAGGGTCTATTAGATTTTTTTTGTTTATTTTTTGGGAGCAGGGAAAAGCCCGTTTGAGAAGAGATTTGGCAATCTCTCTCTCCAGCAGGCATAACACCTCCTCATCTTTCGTATCAACAGATTACAATGATCCAACAGATACAATAAGGCTTAACACTAACAATAAAAACTAATAATTAAAACTAAACCTATAACCCTATATCTAGTTGATGACACCAAGCACTACAGGGCAGCAATAGTGTTTTTGCTTCAACTGGCGGAGAAAAAGGGCTAGGTAAATGGATGATGAAGGTAGGTGGAGGGGGTGGAAGGTAAGCGTGGTCGAACAACGGGGTTAGAATCGGCATGTAAATCTAATTAGTGATCGAAAAGATGGTGGAAGACGAAGAGAAAGACGGGATTAGATTCGGCAAGTAGATCTAATTAGTAATCGAAAAGATGGTGGAAAACGGAGAGAAAGACGGGGTTAGAATTGGCAAGTAGATCTAATTAGTGATCGAAAAGATGGTGGAAGACGGAGGAAAGAAGGAAGTGCGACCGGGTTAGTATTTGCAAGCGAATCTGATTAGTTTCCAATAGAAATAAAAAAGACTAAGAAAATGAGAAGGGAAGCGAAAGGGTTAGTACATCGAGCGAATCTGATTAGTTTCCAACGGTGATGGGAGAAATTTTTGTATTTTTGTTCAACCATCACTAGGTTGAACAAAAATACAAACGGTTACAGACAAATCCTGATCTAAAGTTAATCTGACAAGTGGCAATGAAACAATCGTTTGATCATATTTCGGGATAGATGAAAGTCGAAAACATTGGAGCAGCTATTGAATGTCCTGCACATACTGGAAAATGGTTCATTGTAACCATAATTTATTCGTGCAATGGGTAAACTCAAGAAACGATGAGAGCGTAGATTACGTCGATGAATGTCAAGATTAATCAATTGCAGAAGTTCGGGACAATCGTTACGTGATTGTAATAAATCAGCAACAAAAACGGCTTTGGAGACATTCCTACGAACAGATAGCAGATCCAGGTCAATAACCTTACAACGATCTTTGTAGCTAGGAAGATTAGTGGGATCCCTCCAAAGTAAATTGCGCAGAGCGAATCTAACAAATTTACGCTGGATAGTTTCGATGCGTGCAATGTCGATTTGATAGTGAGGTGCCCAGACAAAAGCTGCATATTCTAGCGTCGAACGGATAAGAGCACAATATAATGCCTTAAGACAGTATACATTAGTAAAGCTCTTGGTAACACGAAAGACGAAACCCAAGAGCTTGGAGGCCTTCGAAATCACATAATCGATGTGACTTTTGAAGTCCAGCTTGGAATCAAGAATGATACCCAAATCTTTCACGGAAGATTCACGTTTCAGTATATTGTGCGAGATGCTATAGTCGTAGGTCAGTGAGCGTTTACGAGTAAACGACAAAACGGAACACTTCGAGGCATTCAAAACCATTCTATTATCCTGACACCAGTTTGTGAATAAGTCTAACTGTGACTGCAAATATGTAGTATCTTCTTGACATTTAACTAAATAAAATAGCTTGAAGTCGTCTGCGAAGGATAGTTTGTGGCATTTCAATCAACTTCATAACTTCATATAGATCATCGAGGTAGAGTAAAAATAAGAATGGACCTAAGTGACTGCTTTGAGGGACTCCAGAGTTGACAGCGAAAGGCATTGTAATGAAGTCTCTGATCTTCACAGACATTTCGCGACCAATTAGATACGAGTCGAGCCAATTTAGCAACGATCCACTGAAACCAAGTCCATTGAGTTTTGCTACTGCTATTTGGTGGTTTATTTTGCCAAAGGTTGCAGAAAAATCAGTGTAGATTGCATGAACCTGTAGGCGTGCTTGTAGAGATCGAACTATATAAGAAGTGTAGCAGAGTAAGTTTGTTGCAGTTGATCGTTTCGGCATGAATCCGTGCTGAGTTTCTGAAATGTAGTTGGTGCTGTTGTGTTTCAAGAAATCCAGAACTATAGATTCAAATAATTTAGATACGGCACATAGTGCAGCTATACCACGATAATTGGATACATCGGCTTTGTTTCCCTTCTCGAAAACTGGGAAAATAAATGATTTTTTCCAGATATTTGGAAATGTTTAAAAAAATAAATGAATTATAGAGGTTACATGAAGACTTATAAACTTTATTTGAAGTGTATGTTAAATCTAGATAGACGTTACCATAATGAAAGTTATAAGAATATTCCATATAATGTATATTGAAATCCGATGAAACCTAACTCGTTACATAATTTATATTCATTGGATGTGTCTTATGAATCGTACGCAGATGGTATTTCACAAAAGACATATGACAACTTATGACCTTTAGTGAAACTCTTCATAAAATCTAAATGATGTTCAATAAATTTTATATCTTTATAATATTAATGATATTGATAAACATACCATATACAAGTTATGCGAAAAGTCTATAAAACTTAAGCCAATATAATTTGAATAGTCATTACATTTTTCTATTAATCGCATGCTGATTATGTTTAATAAAAGTCATGTGAAAACTTATAATTTTTATTGGAAGCGCAACAAGGAAGAAATCGAGACGGCTGAAGAAAATAACAAGAAATAATATTTTTACTTAGACATATAATGGAGTTTGTTTTTACAAAAGAATAGTTGTGAATCGTACTGCTTGAAGCTGAAGAAAAATTTGTGTCGATATTCGTCGACTGCTCCAGACAGTTTTTAGGAAGTTCTGTTATTTGAAATCGATGACAAGACAGCTCATTCAACTTCGTTCAATGATATGCCCCTGAAATAAATATCCGGTACGTTCCATTACTCTGTCTGTTTAGTATGAGGATTTGAATTTTTCATTTATAGTTTCTGGATCCCACGTCTCCTCCGCAAATATCAGGAGGTGCTCCCTTACGGAACTGATGACTAGTATAGCTTGAATCCTCGAAAAAAGGAGTAGTTTCCGATTATCAGCTTTTAGGAGTGCATCTGATTCGTCTGGTAACAGTAAATATCCGATGAAATCAGCCAGTCCCAAAGAAGTAAGTGTAGTTGAAATATTAAAATAAAATTTTATTATGAAACTCTCTATATACGAAAATTAAACAATGAGTTTTTGATAAGACAGTTATTTTTATTGTTGTTTTTGATTCCCTTAAGCACCATAATCCCAGTATTTTTTTTAATTTGAAACTTATATGTATCACTTATTCAATCAAATAGCAATCATTTGATCTATATATAACTGCTATATAGAACTGGGATGACCTCCATTAAAAGTTATATATAAATTCTATAAAACTAGTCATATGGTATAGATAAACCTATCTATATTAATTCGAAATGAATATAACATGCGCTTCATAAATTGTTTCAATGTATGTTGTGTGGATATCTAGTAATGGTTATAGGGCGTGCCAATAAATTTGACTCAGACTGGAAATTTCATTCGTTATGTGAAAATCTTGTAAAAATAACGTTTCAAAGAGTTTTATGTTTCATAAGATTATCTTATATTTTTGACATGATGTTTAATACACTTTGTAGCTATCATTGGAAATACTAATAGTGAAAAATTATTAGAATATTTTATAATGTGAAAATGAAAATTTAGCTCCGTGTAGTTTGGTTAAGTCTTGATAAAGACTGATTCTGTAGTAGTTTTAATAAATACTGATTAGTTAGAAGAATAATTCTTTGGATGGCTTGCCGTAAAAAAGGCTGATTAATTTCTTAGTCTTGAAAAAACTGATTATATTAGAATATCACTCTTTGTATAGCCTTACAGAAAGACTGACTAATCGTTAGTCTTCAAAAAGAGTGTTAGTGGTTCAGGTAGCCTTGAAAAAGACTGATGCCTTGAATCAATGAAACTCTAGGTAGCCAAAAAATTTTCCAGGAGTTAAAAGCTTTTCGCGTACGGTGCGAACAACTGCTCAACACCGACTGAGTACAGTTTTTAATTGATAGTCCTGCGCGTTTTGAGTTATTTTGAGCGGATGTGCAATATCTGTTTTGAAGTGTACTGAAATTCTCTTTAAATTATCTTTTGGTTTAATAATGTCATAAGTGATTGTTGACATAAAACTACGTTTTCCTTTGCTATGGTCACCTGGGTGCACTTTCAAAGTTTCACAACACGAATGTGTAACGAAATTACTTCAGGTTTGCATTCTCAATAACTTTTTCTCTGTTTTAGTATTTTCGTAATTCTTTTGCGAAACGATTGAGAAAGGTATAAAATTGATGTTGATTTGTTTACTATTATTATTTTTTATTTAAAAGATATTTTATTCAGGCCTATTTGCGTACAAGCTTTACGTGGCCGATTTAGCTGAGTTTTTAGATAATTTTTTTTGTATTGGATCTCGTTGTCCCCCTCTTTCTAGGGGGAGAGGAGCTTCTATTTTCCTCCTGCGAGGATTGAGGGGCAGTTTTTTCGTGGTTCGTCTCGTCATCCATTGCCGTGGTATTGTTGTTGATTTCGTTGCTAGTTGCTGTAGATGCGCCTTGTTGTACATTGTTTGCAGTTGCTGGTTGGTTGGATGGAAAGCTGTTAACTGCAGCTGGTGTACTTTGTTCTATGGGGGTTACGTTGGATGGTTTCGTTGAAGGGGATACTTCCCTGTTGTTGGTGACTTTCACAGGTGTACTGGGGTTGCTTGGGGTTGATGTGAAGGAAGCACCGTTGTCCTTTGGTATAGTTGTCTCCTTGTCCGGTTTATCACATGGCTTAGCGTAGTGAACAGCTTTTTGGAAATATTGACATGTGGCCATCTGTTTGTCATACGTAACAAGTGATTTGCACGGTATTCTTGTATCCTGACCGAATGTCACATAAGAAGGTATAGGCCTCCTCAAGCGCATGCGTAACAAACGTACGCCATTTAGAATACCGGGGAAAAAATTCTTCCACTTTTCTTTTTCGATAGAGAGAATCTCTCCGTATTGGGACATGGTATGGCGAATATAAGGATCGATGACGCTTGAGGGAAGATCATGCACACGCACTTCTATAGCATTATCTTCCATGTATACTGGAATGTTGTACTTGATATTTTCATGCTCCACATAGTGCACATTATCATTGTCTTTAGCGAATTGAATTGCATCCAACTCTTTATAGAACTGGATATGAACAACATTATTGGTCTTATTGCATTGAAGTAAATGCACACGTTTAATGTCAAGATGCATTTGCTCCTTAAGCAAACCTTCAAGTTCTCGTATCGAAGGTCGAATTTTGCACTGTTTGAAGTCAACAATAATTGTATTCTTTCGTACCAGCGGTAGCTTTTGTTCGTTTGGTTCACTCATTTTCGAGATCTATTGTTCACTACACAATACTGTACTTGGTTTCTTCTGTCCCCCACGTAAGTGGTTTTGTTTTATCGACTGACTTGGATGAGATGTAAACCCGAACCGAGGATGTTTATTATTTGTTTCTTATGATTCATCTAACGTAGTTTGTCTTAATGAATAAAAAATAATTAACTAAGTACACTAAAATTAATTATCACGGTAATATGGAAAAGGTCCAGTAGGCGTTGATGAAATACTGGAAAAACTCGTTGAATCTCGTACAGACTGAGCGATAACGTTTGTGCTGTGCATAAACGTATTCCTCGATTCCACAAGCAGAAAGTTGCGTTGATGATATGATCTTTCCGGTGCGTAGAGACTGAACCGCATTAACAAAGATGGCCTGTCAATATCCCCCAAAAGCAGTTTAGCAGCAAATGTAGCTTAAGCAATGATTCGTCGTGTTTCCAGTGGCTCGAGATTCAATGGACGACATCGTTCGGTAGATGGTAATAAAATCATGGGGTCACGCCACAGTAGCAGGCGCAGAGCGCACAAATTTTCGTTGAACAGCTTCAATCCTAGTATTCCAGAGAGCATGAGCATACCACAGCGTTTGACTCAAGTATAAAGCATACAAGTGAGCAACACAAAGATCTCAAACATAACGGATCACGAAACTCTGAGGTAATCTTCATGATGGAACTGAGTACCTCAATGCAATCCAGGAGACATTTGACAACTTTAAAGATTTTTGTGTCATCGGCATAGGAGCGTCTGAATTCCGGTGGTAACAGTAGAAAAAAAATCGTTCATGAAAATCGAAAACAGCAGCGGACCAAGATTACTGCCTTGCGAAACTCTAGACAGGTTTGAGAAAACTTCCGAAATCGAGGAGCCAATTTTTACACTGACAGAAGGGTTTGTTAGGTGGGATCTGAACCATTCCACGCTGCAAATGCTGCTTTGAGATCCATATACGCTGCGTCGATTTGCCATCCGCATTCCATACTCTGCACACATTTCGAAGTGAACAACATGAGATTATGACACAGAACGTTTTGGATAAAACACATACTGCTCGTTATCTATGTAGTTCCTACAGCTGGCAAAGAGGGAATCGTTAACAATAATTTCAAACAGTTTTGAGCAAGCACACAAAGACGTTATTCCTCGATAATTGGAGACATTGCGTTATCACCGTTTTTGTGAACAGGAAACAGATGGGAGAAATTCCATCTAGAAGGAAACTCAGATTGTAGAGTTGAAAGGTTAAGTCTTGCTAGTGAATAACTGAGAACACCTGCGCAACGCTTCAGCACAGATGAGGGAATGCCGTCGGGTCCAGCAGCGACAACTTTGTTCAATGCGACTCCAACCATCTCTTTGGTTACCAGCGAAATATTGAAATTAAAACTATCGCGAGGCTCATCTGTAGCTGCTTCGTCTATATGCATCAGTGTAACAGAACTTACGTTGAATGTTTGCTTAAACTGATGGACAAATATATCGAACTTTTTCTTTTCGTTGCGGGCCGTCTCATCGGTCAAGTACATAGAGTGCGGAAGGCCATTCTCTCTCCTTTTAGTGTTAACGAAGGACCAGAAACGTTTAGGGTTACGACGAAGATTCATTCCAATACGTTTTATATAGCAACGATATAAAAAAAAGGTTGTATCGACGATACTGTCTGGTTGCTGCATTCTGCATCGCAGATATATTCAACAGCGTCATTGACATTAGCAGTCCTTTCAATGAGTCGCCAATCGATAACGGAAAGTAGATCGTTCAGTTCGGCGTAATCGGATCGACGAAAGTCAAGAGAGAATGAGATAGATAGTTCGTCGAACTCAATTGGCGTTTGTGTCCTAAACACAACGGCTACAGCGGGATGGTCCGCGTCAAGATCAATCAGTGACACTCAACTGGCGAGAATACGATAATGACCGGTAAAGCTACATCATTTGCGAGTATCAAATCTAACAGTCGACCGTTTCGATTCAGCATGTATTGAGTTGAGTAAATCCATTCAGGTTGAACCCATCGAGAAGAGTGCTGGAGGCAGTCGGAATTTGCGACAACAGTGTATCAACGAAAGGTAATCCTAATTCAGGAAAACACCATCGTAAACTGGATTGATTATAGTCACCGAAAAATAGCGCAGGAGTACGGGGCTTAATCGGGAAGATGTCGAACTCACGGAGTCTATGTGGTCATTGATACTCACCGAATCGATTTTACGGTCAGGAAGCAGGGAGACTACTCTGATGCTAAGCAAATTTCGTGAAAGTTCAACCAATACCCATAACTGCTCGAGTGATATAATTGTTTGATCAATAGAGCTGCTAAATTTTTTCGATACTGCGATCAGTACGCCTCCTCCGCGTGTTTTGTGACTGTTTAGCGAGGAACAATCACTCCAGAATACAGCATACAGGTTACCGAAGATTTGCACAGAGATGTTTAAATAGTGATATAAAATGAAATGTGATGTGATAAATAGCGTCATTTAAGTTAAAGCAGCTACTCTGAACGTACGAGACACCGTCGGCACAATGACACCGAAAACCTGTAGAAAGGCAGCCAAAAAGTCCAGCAAGGCCCACTGCTAAAGTGCTAAAGATCATCATAAAGAACTAGTTGAATTTTGTCGCTTTCCTACCATTTTCTGAGCAACTCTTGACGAAACAAGACACACACGAGAACTATCTCAGATCTAAATGTAGATCTTGTTGATTGTGACATTTCAAGACACTTTTTAGTGCCACAGATAATTAAACTTTCAATATTTTCTACCAAAAGATTCATCAAGATGGAAGTGAAAGTAATTTGCACCGTCACTAACACATTCAATTACGAACGGCAATGCGAAAGTGGAAGTGATGATGTTGAACACATTTTTATACTAGTATGCAAATATGCCGTGTGAAACAGAGTTTCCACGTATACAGATCAATATGTATTTTGGTCGTGAATACTTTAGTATGCGGCCGAAAACTAAAATTAACAAATTGTTAGAACAAAAGTTTCCACTTGATTTACGCATTCTACTTTCCAGGCGTATCAGAACTGGATGGCCAGCTGCAGATGGTGAGGGATGATTTTCGTTTTCTTGTTATCACGGGTAGCGTTACCGGCCAATCCCAACACTTCGGTAGCCAATTACTCTATCACTGCCGCCAGATGACCGAAAGTGATGATGTTGAATACATCCTTATACTAGTATGGGGTCGTGTGAAAATATGGCATGCGAAACAGGGTTGCCATATATACAGATTAATTTGTATTATTATTATTAATATTATTATTATTATTATTATTATTATTATTATTATAATTATTATTATTATTATTATTATTATTATTATTATTATTATTATTATTATTTTTATTATTATTATTATTATTGTTATTATTATTATTATTATCATTATTATTATTATTATTAATATTATTATTATTATTAATATTATTATTATTATTATTATTATTATTATCATAAAATTACTCTTGCATACCGAAGATCGTCAATACATTTCACACCAGGCCATTGCAATTGTCTCGTACTGAAATTTCAAGAAGAATCAGATATTTTTGAACTTCATAGCTTACAAAAAACTACAAATTTGTCGTACCTAGCCTCCTATATTTGCATTTAAAAAGGAATTGTTTCAAGTTTGGAATATACAGTTGTAGAATAGTAGCTGTTTAAACTCTATTAGTGAAAAAGGGGAACGTTTGCAAAATTTCTTAAGAACTGATATTCCACGACATCCAGTTATGTCTCTGACATTACCCACCCGCCTTTTTTTGTTAAAAGTGAATTTCTCCATACTAAATCCCATACAAACTTTGAAACTCGGGCGCGAATAAATAGTTTTTCTGAACGAGCCCAGATTTGCACCATGCAAAACGAAAAACGAGCCCAGACTTGCACCAAACGGTAAACGAAAAGTTTGGTGGAGCGAGAAACTAAACCTTTTCATCTTTTTTATGTACAACCTTGTCCCACCCTATTGTGTGTGCACTTTTCAAAGATATTTTTACCGCTCTCAGAGATGGCTGAACCGATTTTAACAAACTTAGGCTCATTTGAAAGCTACTTTTATGCTATTCATTAAGTTTGTTGACCAAATGGCTGTCACTTCCGGTTCCGGAGATATAATGGTACAGTGACGTTACCGACAAAACACGTTTTTTTTGTTTTGATTATAGAGGTTTTAACCTTAAGGTCATTCGCCTCTTCGGGCCAGAAAAACTTTCTGACCCTATGTGCGGGGTTGGGAATCGAACCCAGGCGGGCTGCGTGAAAGGCATCGACTTACCCATTACACTATACCCGTCCCCACAAAACACGTTGTTTTTTAACACTTAATTTTCTCAGAGAAAGTTCAACCGATTTTAACAAACATAGGCTCGTTTGAAAGTTACTATTGGACTATTTGTCAAGTTCAAAAATAAAATTGTGTCGCTTGCGTTTTCGGCAATATTATGGTATAAGGCATCCGGGTGCAGATATTGCCTCAAAATTCATAAATTTTCAAAAAGGTGAAACAATCAATCCTTACAAAGGAACAAGAAGTATTCAAAACAACACTACTCCTGTCTTAGGAAGTAATGACATCGAAGCTGCACCATCCACTAACTATGTGAACACATCTTCAATATCACAGAACATAAATACATCTGCAATATCACAGGACATGAATACAGACAGCCAATTCGAAATTGATCCAATGCGTCCTCCAATTGTACGTCTTACTTCACAATCTGCCAATGGCGACGAACGCTTCTTAAAAGCAAGGCTTCGTGACCTGAAAATAATGCAAGTCGTCCGTCTGTATTTGTCATACATGAAAAATCAACAACCTACAGTATGCATCGAGGGTATGACACCAACTAGTATAAAAATGTTATTAGCATCAGAAGGCCTTCCAACAACACCTGACCACCTCCTACGAATCTTCATCGAAGTGCATCAGGAATATGGAATGAAACCTAAGGAAGCGCTGGCCGACCTGGACACTTATGGGGAATTTTTGACAAGTGAACGTATCCGCCGACTCCAACTAATCCGGGAAGCCGAACACAATTTTACAAGGCCGAATTTTCGGAAATAACGACGCCCTTTGACGAAGGAATAGAAACAGGAATTAGTAATGTAAGTATTTCAGAATTCTCAAAAACTTCTTCGCTTCATAGACAAAATGTGACTGAAATTTTGGTCTATTGCCAAAATTTCAACCGCATGAAAAGCCCGGCCAAAATGAAAGAAATTCATCAAAATTTAATAACCTCCTCTTTCAACGTAATCCTTGGCACTGAAAGCAGCTGGGATGAAAGTGTTAGAAGCGAAGAAGTCTTTGGAAATAATTTTAACGTATTCCGGCACGACCGAAATTTATCTCTCTGTCAGAAAAAATCTGGAGGTGGAGTCCTCATAGCCATTAACTCTTGCTTTACTTCTGAAGAAATTATTACTCCTAAATATAAAGAATTTGAGCATGTATGGGCCAAAGTCTCAATATTGGGAGAAGAACATATTTACTGCTCTGTCTACTTCCCACCCGAAAATGCGAAGAAATTCTCTTTTGAGTTATTCTTTCAATCTTTAGATACAATTATTTCGAATATGGAACCTGAAGTAAAGCTTCATATTTTTGGCGACTTCAATCAACGTAATGCGGACTTCATTTCTGACATTGAAAATGAATCAATCTTACTTCCAGTCGTAGGAGAAAACGCAACATTGCATTACTTTTTCGACAAAATTTCTAATTTTACTTGATGCAGTAAACTCCATAAAAAATCAACAAAATGCATATTTAGACCTTCTTTTCACAAATTGCACAGAAGACTTTTGTGTGAACGCATCAAACCTGCCATTATGGAAAAATGAAGCATTTCACACCGCAATTGAATATTCATTATTTACACACAATGCATCTCTTCCCTACGACTTGGAATATGCGGAAGTGCCGGAATACAATAAAATTGACTTTGAAGAAGTCAAATGTAGACTAAGTATAATAAATTGGCGGAACATACTGAGTACAGAAGGAAATGTCGACGTCGATGTAAACAAATTCTATCACATTATAAACAAAATATTAGCCGAAACTTTGCCCATGAAAAGAAGAAGAAAAAATCATAACAGCACATTACCTGTATGGTTCAATTCACAACTAAAATATTTGAAAAATAGGAAAGAAAAAGCACACAAAACTTACAAACAAGAAAAAAGTGACGCTCATCTTCAAAATTACTTAAATCTATGCAATCAGCTCAAAATAGCCATTAACACAGCACATGAAGAATACAACCGCAAAATTGAAAACGAAATAAAAACTTGCCCTAAGATCTTTTTTAACTACACAAAAACTAAACTAAAAAGCAACAATTTTCCATCTCAAATGCACCTCGACGAACATGTAGGGTAAAATAGTACAGAAATCTGCAATCACTTTGCAAGTTTTTTCCAAGAAGTATATACATCTTATTCAGAAACTGACCGTGACCGTGAATACTTCTCTTTCATACCAGCATTTTCCAACTCTATCTCTGTAAACTATCTATCAGAACATGACATTTCGACAGCACTGAAAAACTTAGACGCCTCAGAAGGGCCTGGACCTGACAGTATACCACCAATATTTTTAAAAAATCTTGCTGAAGAACTTACACTACCACTACAACTACTTTTTAACTTATCACTTGATAAATGTACTTTTCCTAAAGCATGGAAATCTTCCTTTCTTGTACCAATATTTGAATCTAGTGCAAAATCTAACATTCGGAACTACCGTGGAATAGCCCTTATCTCATGCATTCCAAAATTATTTGGAAAAATTGTAAACGAAAAACTTTTTCATCAACTTAAAAATGTAATAACAAACAATCAACATGGCTTTTTTAAAGGCCACTCAACGACAACAAATCTCTTAGAATTTATGACATTCACACTGAATGCAATGGACGCCGGCAACTACATAGAAACGCTTTACACTGACTTTAGCAAAGCCTTCGACCGTATTGACATACCTTTACTTCTACACAAACTACAAAAATATGGCATAAAACATACTCTTCTGGAATGGCTCAAATCATACTTAACGAATCGTGTACAGGTAGTCCGCTTCCAAAACATTCTGTCTGAACCAATTAATGTAACTTCTGGCGTACCTCAGGGTTCTCATTTAGGGCCTCTCCTTTTCATTTTACATATAAACGACATTTCCTTCATACTCAAAAATCTGAAAGTGCTTATATATGCAGACGACATGAAACTCTTCATGGAAATTAAAAATATCAACGACGCTGTAATATTCCAGAACGAAATCAATCTATGCCACATTTGGTGCTGCAAAAGTCTACTTCAACTCAATGTAAAAAAATGTAACTCAATAACTTTCAGTAGGAAAAATGAAACTATATCTACAAACATACATCTAGGAAATAAACTTGTCGAAAAATGTAAAATTGTAAGAGATTTAGGCGTAATCTTAGACTCCAAGCTCACTTTTTTGGAACACTACAATACCATAATCAATAAAGCTAATAGCATGCTGGGCTTTATTAAACGCTTCAGTCATAACTTTCAGGACCCATACACAATTAAATTATTATACACTACATATGTCGGACCTATTTTGGAATATTGCAGCCTAGTATGGAATCCATACAATATTATTCACGAAGAACGCATCAAATCTATTCAAAAACAATTCCTTTTATATGCACTTCGTAAATTAAACTGGACAGCATTTCCTCTACCATCATATGAAGCACGCTGCATGCTCATCAATATACAAACACTTAAAGAACTCCGCGACTTTGCAATGCTTTATTTTATCAGTGACATTTTTTCTCAACGCATTCAATCAGCTCCATTATTATCGCAATTAAATTTTTATATACCTAGCCGTCAACTACGTTCCAGGAAATTTTTTTAAGAAAAACAAGCTAGAACAAATTATGCAAAATACAGTCCAGTCAATCGAATAATGCGCCATTACAATCAATACTGCGAACATCTTGACCTTACTATGTCAAAAAATCAAATCAAATCTCAGCTTTGTCGTAGAAATAATGCGTAGTATGTAAGTGAACATTGTAAACAATTTATATGTAGTCTATATTTGCTCGACGAAATAAATAAATAAATAAATAAATAAGGTAGATCGGCCATATCATGTTCTTCTTATTTTTTTTTGTAAAATTTAGTGTGTATTTCATTAAAGGAGTTATTATTTACATAAACATTATTCATAGCTTAAATGAAAATTTAGCTCGTCCAAATCTATCACATTATTACAACTATTAATGTACAAGATGTAGCTCAAGAAAAGCTTTAATATTTGTGTACGGTGAGACCGCTGAAGGTGTTCGAGACTTGGGTGGAATAGACTCTCGAATGTTGGATATCGCCTCCCGCGGGCTATGAATGACATTTTTTGTTGTAGTATTGTCCAAGCTGCTGTTACTCCCTGGCAACCGGAAAACTTGTGTTCTAAGGTTTCAAATGCTGTATTGCCGTGTAAACAGTTTCCTCCATCCACTCGTTGCATGGTGTATAACAGTTGACGATGTTCAAATTTCTCGTTAACGTTCAAATTAACTTAACGTTAACGTACAGTGAGCTTCGCTGTTCTGATGTTAATGCTCTATCTATAATGTTTTTCCATATTATTGGCCAGTTCTCCGTCGGATATTTTCGCATAACCCTCGGTAACTCATTTTGTGCGATGTAGTGTTTTAAAATGAGGTCGCTGGTTAAATTTTCTCGAACTGCTGCTGGTAGTCGACGGTACTCTATGTTTAATAGTGCAAGACAGGACAAATCTGCTCGAATGGTTTCATCTCGTTGCAGAGATGCAGCGTAAAACGGCATACTGACTAGCTCTCGAATGTGTCGATTTATAAGCAATACCTTGCATTTTAATGATGGAAGTTGAAGCCTCAGACCACCTTCACTATGTGTTCTGGCAAGTTGCATTATAGCAATTCGTATTGGAAATCTTTCCCATAAAAATTGCCCCATAACTGATGTTATTTTGGCCGTGTGTTTGCTATATGGAGGAAGTATGGATGCCATATACCATACTTTGGAAGTAACGAAAGTGTTTAGTATTGTTACTTTTTGTAGTAGCGTCAATGAGCGTAATTTTTGCAACCATACATGTTGAATAAATTTTCCAGTTATTGCATTCCAATTAAGTGTCCCCATCAACCAAACCGAGTTAACATATATCACTCCTAGTATCTTGATTTTCTCTTCCGTTTGCAGCCAAGGTACATTGATAGGGTTTCTATCTACAAGACCAACGTTGATTGATGTTGTTTTTCACCAGTTCAATTTCGCACCAGACACGTGTTCAAAACTATCAAATGTTTCTCTTAATTGCTCAATTTGCTGTGCTGATGTTGCTATCACGCTGATGTCATCGGCATATGCAACGACGAGATCATTTCCACATATTGATTCGAGTTGTTTAATCAAAGGAAAGAGATATATGACAAACAGATGCATACTAAGAGGGCAGCCTTGTCTAACAGATCGTTGTATGGGGAAAATTGAAGTGAGATGACCGTTTATTAGCACACGAGAAGATGATCGCTTGGCTATACAAGAGAGTAATTTGAAGGGGAAAAAGCTTGTTTTTACCCCCAAGTTTATGTTAGGTTTTCTTTTTGCGAAGATTTTCTTAAGTTTTTTCACAGAGAAGATTCACTAATCTGATATTGATGCCCAGTGCACGCATATTGTCGTATGAAAACGATTGTCGCACCCGATCGAAGGCATGGTCAACATCGAAAGAGATCAATTTAGCTCTTTGCTTGGATTTTATCAGCTGCGCCACACGATCCTTGAGTGCCAGTGTGGCTTGAAAGATATTACGGCCGGGGTTAGCACATTTTTGGGCATCGTTAATTATATGATGCGTGCTCATGATTGCTTCCAATCTAACTTTTAATATACGAGAGAGTAGTTTGTAATCGAAGTTGAGCAAAGAGAGAGGTCTATATGATCGGACTGTATCATCTGCACACTTCTTTTTTGCTAACACTATAATACCAGCGACAAAGGTGGGGGGAATATTATGTGTCAGTGGTTCATTCAAAACAAGGTTCAGCTCTCACAGTCGGTGTTGAACAGTCGTTCGCACCGCACGCGTATAGCTCTTGGCTCCTGGAATTTTTTTTCTGGCTACCTAGAGTTTCATTGATTCAAGGCTTCAGTCTTTTTCAAGGCTACCTGAATCACTAACTAAGTGACTAAGTGATACAAAGAGTGATATTAGAGTGACTAAGTGATACAAAGAGTGATATTAGAGTGACTAAGAAATTAATCAGCCTTTTCTAAGGCTAGCTAGGAGTCTAATCGAAGACTAATTTAGCCTAGTTAATTTAATTTAAAATTTCAAAAATGCCTGCGTCCAACCGGAAAGGCAACAAGCCTAAGGCTAAAAATAATTCAATACGGAATAAATCACAATCCGTTATTCAACATTTTTCTAATAACATTCACGATCTTATAGAATCTGAATGTAAAAATAAAAGACAACGGACGGATTTCCCTTCCGTTGATCCTATGCCGTCTAACAATATTTACGAGATTCTTCCTGAATCCGATTGTAGCGACATAGAAGAAAATTCTTCAAAAATTCCCAAAATGGACGCTTGTCGTTCTGGGAAGAAACATCAATCTATGCCACCAGTGACGGTGATGATTTCCGACTTCAAAGCATTCCGTACTGAGCTTTCTACTTTTCTCCCGGAAGTAAAAGTCTCATTTCAAATCGGACGAAGAGGAGAATGTCGAGTCTTGGTGGATGGATTGGAAGATTACGAAAGTCTTATTCGATATTTGTCCGAAAAACTTCATAAATTTTATTCATATGATATAAAATCAGACAGACCCTTCAAGGCTGTCTTGAAAGGATTATCAAATGATCAAAGTATTGATGAAATTAAAAATGAACTAAAAGAATTGCTTGGTTTTGCCCCTTCCCAAGTAATACTTATGAAAAAAAGAGCGAATGGTACTTCTAAACCACGCTCTGGAATTTCCCATGAACTTTACCTAATACACTTCAATCGAAGTGATGTAAACAATTTGAAAACTTTAGAAAAAGTACGTTTCATTTCCCACATTAAAATTCATTGGGAACATTATAAACGGCATAATCGTATTGCAAACTTAACGCAATGTCGTCGTTGCCAAGGCTTCGGTCATGGAACCAAAAATTGTCATATGGATATACGGTGTTTGAATTGTGGTAAATCGCATTCGAAAGACGCTTGTCCAATGAATGAAACCACTGATAAATTTTCATGTTCAAATTGCAATGGAAATCATAAATCCAATTATTTGAAATGTCCTGTCAGGGAAAAAATTTTAAACGCTCGTTCGCTTAGACAACAAGTCAAATCAACGACCTTAAATTTACAGAACATACCTGAAAATTCTTCTAAGGCACCTGCCAATTCGTCTTCTAACGAAAACAATTTATTGACAGGTAGATCGACCTCGTCATCATCTTCTTCTAATGTCAGTTATGCTGGTATATTAGGTAGAAATCTATCTCCTATTTCTTCTAATGTAAATAATCAAAACACAGGACCGCCTTGCAGTTCTTCTTCTAACGAAAACAATTTATTAATAGGTAGACCGGCCAAATCATCTTCTTCTAATGGCAGTCTACCTACAAATATTCCTTCAATGCCATTCGCTTCTTTAAATGAAGTCGATTTAGGCGATATAACTGAAAATAAAATGATCTACCTACAAGATCAACTTTTTCAAATGATCATCCAAATGAATTCGACTTCATCACTTTTTGAAGCATTTCAAATCGGATGGAAATTTGCAAATAATATTATAATGAATTTAAAATTTAACAGTGATGTTAAATAATTATTTGAATATTTTAAATTGGAATGCTCGATCTTTGAAATCGAGTGAAGATGAATTTTATAATTTTCTCAAAGTTCACAAAATTCATATTGCCATTGTGACAGAAACTTTTCTTAAACCAAATGTAAAATTGAAAAGTAATCCACATTATGTGGTTCATCGATTTGACAGGTTTACTGGAATTGGTGGTGGAGTTGCCATTTTTGTCCAACGGCAAATTAAACATCGAATTTTACCTTCTTTCAATACTAAAGTTATTGAAAGCTTGGGAATCGAAGTTGAAACCATTCATGGAATTTATTTCATCGCTGGAGCATATTTGCCATTCCAATGCACCGGCGAACAATTAAATTTCTTTAAAGGCGATTTGCAAAAACTTACAAGATATCGATCGAAATTTTTCGTAATAGGGGACTTAAATGCTAAGCATGTCCAGTGGAATTGTAGGCAAAATAACAGTAATGGTAAAATACTTCATAATCAACTCTCAGCTGGTTACTTTACAGTTCTTCATCCCAGTAATCCTACTTGTTTCTCTTCCGTGAAAAACCCGTCTACAATTGATCTGGTTCTAACAGATCAAAGTCACATTTGTAGTGAACCGATTACTCATGCTGATTTTGACTCAGATCATCTTCCTGTAACATTCAGACTTTCCAACGAAGCTATAAATAATCCAATTAGTTCTATCTTCAACTATCATAGAGCAAATTGGTTGGATTACAGATCTCACATTGAAAATCATGTGGATCATGAAACTATTTTAGAAAATTCTGCGGATATCGACACAGCAATTGATAATTTGAATCATTATATTATCGAAGCTAGAAATCTTTCAGTTCCCAAAGCTCAAACTAAATTAAATTCTCCTATCATCGATGACAGTCTTCAACTGCTCATTCGGTTGAAGAATGTTCGTCGACGACAATATCAACGTTCTCGTGATCCTGCTATGAAAAACATAGTTAAGGATTTACAAAAAGAAATTAAACATAGATTTACTCTTTTGCGAAATGAAAATTTCGCTAAAGAAGTTGAACAAATTAAACCATATTCTAAACCTTTCTGGAAACTTTCTAAGGTTCTTAAGAAACCTCAGAAACCTATTCCTGCTCTCAAGGAAGGAAATCAAATACTTCTTACAAATGGCGAAAAAGCTCAAAAACTTGCTCAGCAGTTCGAGAGTGTCCACAATTTTAATTTGAACGTTGTGAGTCCTATTGAAAATGAAGTCTCACTGAAATATGATCATATTTCAACCCAAGTGTTATCACACGATGACATTATTGAGACGAATTTTGATGAAATTAAATCAATTATTAGAAAACTTAAAAACATGAAGGCTCCTGGTAATGATGGAATTTTTAATATTCTTATTAAAAATCTTCCCGATGTTGCCTTGAGACTCCTGGTTAAAATTTTCAACAAGTGTTTTTCATTAGCTTACTTCCCAAAAAGATGGAAAAACGCTAAAGTAATTCCTATCCTAAAACCTGATAAAAACCCAGCAGAAACATCAAGTTATCGCCCAATTAGCTTACTTTCTTCTATCAGTAAACTTTTTGAAAAAATTATCTTGTTAAGAATGATGACTCATATAAATGAGAATTCAATTTTTTTACCAGAGCAGTTTGGATTTCGTCATGAACATTCAACTACTCATCAACTTGTCAGAGTAACGAACATGATAAAATCAAATAAATCTTCTGGGTTATCCACTGGAGTTGCTCTTCTAGACATAGAAAAAGCATTCGACAGTGTTTGGCACAAAGGTTTAATAGCAAAAATGTCTGATTTCCAGTTTCCTATTTATTTGATCAAAATGATTCAAAATTATTTAACTGATCGTACTCTTCAGGTTAGCTATCAGAATTGTAAATCTGAATTGCTACCCGTACGAGCCGGTGTTCCGCAGGGTTCGAGTGTAGCTCCAATCTTGTATAATATTTTCACTTCTGATCTTCCAAATCTACCCGTTGGTTGTCAGAAATCGCTATTCTGTGACGACACAAGTCTGTTAGCCACAGGTAGAAATCTAAGAGTGATCTGCAGTCGCCTACAAAGAAGTTTAAATATTTTCAGTGATTATCTGTCAAAATGGAAAATTAAACCAAATGCAGCAAAAACGCAATTAATTATCTTTCCTCACAAGCCAAGAGCTTCTTTTCTTAAACCAAACAATAATCACATTCTCAAATTGAATGGCTTGGAATTGACATGGTCTGATCAAGCTAAATACTTAGGTTTAACGTATGACAAAAAACTCACTTTCAAGGATCACATTGAAGGAATCCAGGCAAAGTGTAATAAATATATTAAATGTTTATATCCTCTTATAAACAGAAATTCTAAGCTCTGTCTAAAAAACAAATTGTTAATTTATAAACAAATTTTCAGACCAGCCATGCTTTATGCGGTACCAATTTGGTCAAGCTGTTGTTCCACCAGGAAGAAAACGCTTCAAAGGATTCAGAATAAAATTCTGAAAATGATTCTGAAGCGTCCTCCCTGGTTTAGTACAAATGAGTTACACAGACTCACAAATATAGAACCATTAGATGTAATGTCACATAATATTATAAGCAAATTCCGACAAAAATCGATGCAATCTTCAATTGAATCGATTCGCTCTCTGTATTAATTAGTAAGTTAGTATATAAGTTCCTTTTCCCCATTACACAATACAAGTAGGTTTAGAATTTTCCCTACACAAAAATCTCAGAATTGCGGAAGCAAATAATGTCTTCATGGTAATAACCAAATCATATATATATAACAGGGCTGAAAAGTCACCACTTGTGGCTGAACACCCAATTTAAATCTTAATAATTTAATTTTAACTCATATTCCAATAAATAGTTATTTAAAAAAAAAAAAAAAAAAAAAAAAAAAAAAGGTTCAGCTCTCGGTGTATCACGTCAAACGTCCGCAAATAGAATTCCTTGGGTATACCATCTGGTCCTGGTGATTTGCGGGATGCACTACATTTGATCGCGGTAAAAATTTCTGTTGTGGTGATTTCGCTCATCGCTGCTTCGTTTATTTCATCTCCCTCGGGGATCATACGAGCACAGTGGAAGCTGCGGTGTGGCTCGTCATTAGTAGATCTATCGGTAGTTGAACAAATAATTTTCGATTTCTTCTGGTCTTTCGAAAATTTTGTTTTGTTCATTTTTAAGCCTTGTGATCAACGTTCTCTTTCTCTTTCTTTCACCCAGCTGATACGTTGAGAGAGGTTCTCCAGATATATAGGTATCATTTATTCGAACGAACATTTTTGTGTGTTCGCGTTGTAGAGCCAGCATCTCACCTTTCAGTCGGTTTATTTGCGTTAACAGATTCGGATTTTGGTAGTAGCCATCATACGCTTGTCTAAGTTGGGAATAAAGCCGTTGGTATTCGTTATGAAATGCGTCGAGAGCTTCCTTCGATTTCCATCGAAAAATGATTGGATTTTCGGTTTAGCATAAGCAATCCACCACATCATCCAGGATGCATAGTTCCGACGGTGACGAGTCCAGAACTGCCAACGAATTTGATAATCTGCTATGTTTTGTAGCGTTAGAAGGTGCGGGCGAAGACTCCAATAACCCCACCCTTCACCACGGCCAAGGGAAGGGAGACAGATACGTGCTATCAGAGTTTTATGGTCGATGAAAGAGCACACATGCGTGTTGGCTGATCTTAGTTGATCGCATAGAGCCGGAGAGACATATATACGATCCAGTCTTGACATACAGTTATGCGTTACGTATATATATCCCGACAATCTTGGGTTCAATTTCGCCCACAAGTCATGCAGTTTAAGCTGCCTCACTGTAGTTTGTAGTGCTGGGCTAAGGTTGTTTTCAGTGGCATCACATGAGCGTAGGATGCAGTTTAAGTCTCCAGCTAAGATGGTGTGTTCTGTGGAATGTCGTAAATAATAAGCGAGCGTATGATTAAAGAAACGTTCCCTCTCATCACGTAAAGCTGTGCCAGAAGGAGCATAGATGTTGCAAATAGTTGTATTACAAATCCGCAGCGCTATAAGACGACCATCAAGGCTTATTTCAACATTCGAAAATTGTATATGTTGTTTGAGAACAATTGCAGTTCCACGTCTTGCGTAGTCTACATTACACACTGTGTTGTATCCAGGAAATTCAAGCTGTTCATTTTCTACTTCTTGTAGGAAGATTATATCTAGTTCGTTGGCTCTGATAAAGGTTTTGAGGGCATCCTGTTTCGTGATGTTGGTTATTTTGTTTATATTTATCGTTGCAATATTGTAACTATAATAATCCATTTCGATCGCTTGTTGCTTTTCTGGGTTTTCTAGTTTGTATCACAACGAATTTTTTTTCCTGGTGGTTGTCTGTGTGGTCTTTTACTGTTGATGGAAGCTGATGATGCGTCGGATTCTTCCCCATCTTTAACTGTAGTTCGTTTAGGTCTTGCGTTATCATTTTTTATCACCATGGGCTAAAGCCGCAGCTCGCAAAAGTGGTTGAGCACTAACACCATTAGATGGTACAGATTCAGGGAAAATGTCTGAGGATTCAGTTTGAGGTTGTGTTAGAGGGCAAAGATCACCCGGCTCATTTGTATCCGGCTGAACTACTAACGTCTTCGCTTGTGGTGGTTCGGTTCCAGTTGGTGGTTTTGTTTTAGGCTTTGGCTTGTTTGCCGATTTTATAACATTTGCATATGTATTTTGATCAGCTTCCAGCTTTTGCAAGAGAAGTTTTTTATTTTGAACGCATGGAATTTCGTTGGGTGCGAATTCATTGCAATGACGACATGTTTGTTTTTGGCCATAATAGGACAAACAGGTTATTTCACCGTTAATGTTAACTATAGATGGAATATTGCGATGTACTATCATTCTCACGTTGCGAATTCCTGTTAATATTCCACCGAAAAGATATTTTTCATCCCAATACAGTTCGCATATTGACAGTATATCGCCATACTCAGAGAGGACTCCAGCTATTTGACGATCGGTTACGTCTTCAGATAGATCGGAGAGTCTTACATCCATCTAGAGTGATTCGTAGTCTGTATATTTTACCATCTACCTCTAATTCGTGTTTGTTATCGTGGTCGTTTACGATACGTTGAGCTATCTCCAGCTCACTTTTTTTAACGAACGCACTGCAATGATTTTTGCTGCATTGTAAGCGTACGACTTCACCTTGCTTGAGACCTAGCACAGATCCGACGAAATGGTGGACCTCTTCGTAACTTGGTTTCTTGGGAGCACTCGAGAATCCGATTCGAAACGTATTCACGCGTCGTTGCATCGCGATTGTGAGGAACGCGGTCCGCGATCTCCCGACGATGTGTTCTTTAGATTCATAAAGGAGTATACCAGAATAAGAAAGTTTGAGAACGACTTCTATCAACTGAGAAAACAGGTCTGTTCAGCTTGAAAATAAAATGATCTACCTACAAGACCAACTTTTTCAAAAGATCATCCGAATGAATTCGACTTCATCACTTTTTGAAGCATTTCGAATCGGATGGCAATTTGCAAAAAATATTAGAATGAAATTTAAAATTTAACAGTAATGTTGAGTAATTATTTGAATAATTTAAATTGAAATGTTCGGTCTTTAAAATCGAGTGAAGATGACAAAAGTTCACAAAATTCATATTGCCATTGTGACAGAAACTTTTCTTAAACCTAATGACAAATTGAAAAGCAATCCACATTATGTGGTTCATCGATTTGACAGGTTTAATGGAATGGGTGGTGGAGTTGCCATTTTTGTCCAACGGCAAATTAAACATCGAATTTTACCTTCTTTCAATGCTAAAGTTATTGAAAGCTTGGGAATCGAAGTTGAAACCATTCATGGAATTTATTTCATCGCTGGAGACTATTTGCCATTTCAATGCACCGGAGAACAATTAAATTTCTTTAAAGGCGATTTGCAAAAACTCACAAGATATCGCGAAAAAATTTTCGTAATGGGGCATTTAAATGCATGTCCTGTGGAATTGTAGGTAAAATAACAGTAATGGTAAAATACTTCATAATCTACTCTCAGTTGGTTACTTCACAGTTCTTCATCCCAGTAATACGACTTGCTTCTCTTCCGTGAAAAATCGGACTACAATTGAACTGGTTCTAACAGATCAAAGAAAAATTTTTAGTGAACCGATTACATATGCTGACTTTGATTCAGATCATTTTCCTGTATCATTCAGACTTCCCAACGAAGCTATAATTAATCCAATTAGTTCTATACTCAACTACCATAGAGCTAATTGGTTGGATCACAGATCTCACATTGAATATCATGTGGATCATGAAACTATTTTAGAAAATTCTACGGACATCGACTCAGCAATTGATAATTTGAATCATTACACGGATAAAAATCTATTACCGGTACCATGATTTTTTAATCATGAAATCATGAACTATGCCTTCTCATGAAATTTCATAAGCAAAATGATTGATATCATGAAAATTTTCATGAAAGATGTGTTATTGTGCATGATACCAATCATTTTGATCATGAAATCATGACTTATTATTCATGATAGACATGATTCATGATTTCATGATTTTAAATCATGGTAACGGCAATGGATTTTTACCCGTGTACATTATCGAAGCTAGAAATCTTTCAGTTCCCAAAGCTCAAACTAAATTAAATTCTCCTATCATCGAATCTTCAACTGCTCATTCGGTTGAAGAATTTTAGTCGACGACAATATCAACGTTCTCGTGATCATGCTATGAAAAACATTTACATGAAAAGGATTTACAAAAAGAAATTAAACATAGATTTACTCTTTTGCGAAACGAAACTTTCTAAGGTTCTTAAAGACCTCAGAAACCAATTCCTGCTCTCAAGGAAGGAAATCAAATACTTCTTATAAATGGCATAGAAACTCAAAAACGTACTCAGCAGTTCGGGAGTGTCCACAATTAAAATTTGAACGTTGTGAGTCCTATTGAAAAAGAAGTCTCACTGAAATATGATCATATTTCAACTCAAGTGTTATTACCAAATAACATTATTGAGACGAATTTTGATTAAATTAAGTAAATCATTAGGATACTTGAAAACATGAATGATGTAATTTTTAATATTCTTATTAAAAATCTTCCCGATGTTGCCTTGAGCCTCTTCGTTAAAATTTTCAACAAATGTTTTTCATTAGATTACTTCCCAAAAAGATGGAAAAACGCTAAAGTAATTCCTATCCTCAAACCTGATAAAAACCCAGCAGAAATATCATGTTATCGACCAATTAGCTTACTTTCTTCTATCAGTGAACTTGTTGAATTATCTTGTTGCGAATGATGTCTCATATAAATGAGAATTCAATTTTTTAACCAGAGCAGTTTAAATTTCGTCGTGAACATTCAACTAGTCATCGACTTGTCAGAGTAACTTTCATGATAAAAACAAATTAATCTTCTGGGTTATCCACTGGAGTTGCTCTTCTAGACATAGAAAAAGCATTCGACAGTGTTCGGCACAAGGTTTTAATAGCAAAAATATCTGATTTCCAGTTTCCTATTTATTTGATCATAATGATTTAAAATTATTTACCTGATCGTACTCTTTAGGTTAGCTATCAGAATTGTAAATCTGAATTGCTACCCGTACGAGCAGGTGTTCCGCAGAGTTCGAGCGTAGCTCCAGTCTTGTATAATATTTTCACTTCTGATCTTCCTAATCTACCCGTTGGTTGTCAGAAATCGCTATTCTGTGACGACACAATTCTGTTAGCCATAGGTAGAAATCTAAGAGTGATCTGCAGTCGCCTACGAAGAAGCTTAAATATTTTCAGTGATTATCTGTCAAAATGGAAAATTAAACCAAATGCAACGAAAACGCAATTAATTAGCTTTCCTCATAAGCCAAGAGCTTCTTTTTTTGAACCGAACAATAATCACATTCTCAAATTGAATGGCTTGGAATTAACATCTGATTGGTCTGATCAAGCAAAATACTTAGGTTTAACGTATGAAAAAAAACTCACTTTCAGTAATCACATTGAAGGAATCCTGGCAAAATGTATTAAATATATTAAATGTTTATATCCTCCTATAAACAGAAATTCTAACGTCTGTCTAAAAAACAAATTGTTAATTTATTAACAAATTTTCAGACCAGCCATGCTTTATGCAGTACCAATTTGGTCAAGTTTTTGTTCCACCAGGAAGAAAACGCTTCAAAGGTTATAACTATATAATATAATAGGGCTGAAAAGACACCACTTGTGACTGAACACCCAATTCGAATCTTAATAATTTAATTTTAACTCATATTCCAATAAATAATTATTAAAAAAAAGCACGGGTGTGTAATGTCTGAAACATAACTGGATGTCGTGAATACGAATAAAACTGACACGATTTCTTTATACTTTCGAATTCGAATTGATAGCTGATCGATTGTGTGAATTGTGAAGCTTTTGACGTCTATTATCTCATTTCGGATTTGCATATTTCATTGAAAGAATCTATCAAGAAGCTGTACAGGATACATTTCTACCTTTTAGAAGGAATTCTCTACGATATTTAGCTCAGTTCGGAACATTTTTCTTGAACAATTTTCGCACAGCGAAAAGTGCACGAAGCGAATCAAATTATTTTGGATTTTCACTAAACTGATGATATTTACCTTCCATTTGCAAAGAAGTAATCTTAATAGTTCTTTAGATAATATTTAGAGCCATTAGAACGACTGATTTTATATAATGTTTTCCACTTCTCGTTTTTTGTTTTCTTTCTCTCCAATGCAAACGACCAGAAGCTTGTATGTTGTATGATGCAATCGCTCTTGTTTGAGTTGAAACTAGCTATACGTACAAACCGCAACATATCCGCTCGCAGTGCCAAATGCTGCGCAACTGGTTTAATGCGTCTTCTCACCTTGACGACCGGAAGGCAAATGAGAACTACGACCTGAGCATTTGAGGTTTTTAACCACGCATCTGCTTCCATCCAACGCAGAAGAAATTATCGATTTTCGACCACGGTTCACGTTTTTATAACATTCAGTTGATGGTATGTGCCTGACTATCTTAAAATCGTCGTCCTTGCGCGAAAAACCCAAGCGGAAGTAAAGAGTTTTCCCCTTTGTTTTCAAATTTTAAGAAAACTTAATTTTTGAGTTGTTTGTGGTTATCTCACACTGTTCAAAATATTATCCTAAATTCCTGATCATATTTTTGATGAAATAGTGAAAGAATTATGTTGCTGCCATTAATACAAGTCGAGATACTCTCGATTAATTTCTGCCCATTCTTCCATATGGATAATTTTGAAAAGGCACCCCTTAGTAAAGTAAGTCGTATTCACGACAAAAGTGCGGGTGTGTAATGTCAGAGACATAACGTGAATACGAATAAAACTGACACGATTTCTTTATACTTCCAAATTGTGTGAATTGTGAAACTTTCCCCCTTTTCACTACTAGAATTTTAAACAATTTCGACGTCGATTATCTCATCTTGTATTTGCATATTTCATTGAAAGAAACTATTAAGATGCTGTACAGGATTCATTTCTGCCTTTTAGAAGTACCAAATTGTGGAATTCTCTACGATATTTAGCACAGTTCGGAATTTTTTTCTCGAACGATCTTCGCATAGCGAAAAGTGCACGACGGAAATCAAATAATTTTTTATTTTCACTAAACTGATGATTTTTACCTTCGATTTGCAAAGAAGTAATCTTAATAGTTGTTTAGATAACAGGCTGATTTTATATAATGTTGTCCACTTTCTCGTTTACAGTGGCTACAATATTTTAGTGATACAGTTTATAACTTTACATCTATGTTGTTATCTGCTTAGTCTATGTTGTAATTTTTTATTTCTTATTGTTTCAGTCCTAAATTGTTAGTGACTTTTATTTCATGTTGGGATTTATATCCTTGAAATTGTATATTTTTATCTACTTAACCTAAACTATCCTAACCTAACCCTAGCTGTAAAAAGCTCTCATAATGGCATGTTCAGAAGTTGAACATTTAGTTTTGAATTTATTGTGTGTGTTTTCAAATTTCTGCTCGATTGTTTCTTGTTCAACAATTGTATGTACATAAGAAGTTCTAGTCCATGGAAGTGGATTCAGACTCATTTTTAAAAATTTGTTTTGAACGACTTGGAGCTTATTGTTATGACATTTTGCGCAATTTTTCCAAACTAGAACTGCATACTCAATGACTGGATAAAGTATTTGCCGATAAACAGCTAGTTTGTTTTGAGTTGATAATGTAGATTTTCTGTTAATCAATGGGTAGAGAGATCTCAAAAAAATGTTGCATTTTAACACTATTTTGTCCACATGTGACCAAAAGAGAAACTTGTTATCCAAGGTCAGTCCTAGATAAACTGCCTCATTCAACCAATCTATTTCAGAGCCATTTATTTTAATTTTGTTATTCTCAGGTGGGAAAAGTCGGGGAGATTTAGAGTAGGGAAATATGACAGCTTGAGTTTTAGTTTCATTGATGCCTGTTTTCCAACTGCTGAAATAATCACCCAGTACATCCATTCCTCTCTGCATTTTGTTTTCTAATGAACGAATTACGCGGTCTTTGTAGATAACGGAGGTGTCATCGGCAAACAGTGAGAGTACGCCATCACCCGGAAGTGCCGGAATATCTGACGTGAAAATATTGAATAATATTGGGCCAAGGATACTACCTTGAGGAACACCAGCGGGAACATGAAATTTATCTGATGATAAGTGACTTCGAAACTTCTGTTTTTATTATTTTGACTAGATAGGTTGGGAAGTTGAGATGATGCATTTTATGAATTAGGCCATTGTGCCAGACATTGTCAAACGCTTTTTCAACGTCTAACAAAATCATGCCAGATGTTTTCGAAACAGTTTTATTTCTTGAGAGATTGTTATCAACTCTGACCCACTGGTGAATAGTAGAACGACCTCTTCTAAACCCAAATTGTTCTTCCGGAAAAGTGTTATCTAACAAACGGGACAGGATTGTTTTTTCGAACATTTTGGACAGTGAAGATAGGAGACTGATCGGACGATAGCTCTTCGGACAGGTGGGATTCTTCTTCTGTGATTCTGTGATTAGCAGCGAATATAGAAGACATTCTATCAACAGTTTCGACAGTGGCTGAAACAGTAGTTTCATGAGTTATGAACAAACAGTTATCCAGGCGAAGAGGTGGTATCGGTTTCGGTTTGTTTTTGAGAAGTTTAGACAATTTCCAAAAAGGTTTAGAATAATTATCTAGCTTACTGATATGGTCTGAGAATTCCCTGTTTTTGATATCGTTCATTCTTTGTCTAATGATAATAGTTAGATTATTAGCTGAAGTTTTCTTTTCCCTGAGTCCTGTTCTCTGGTACTGCCTTCGATAAATATTTCTTAATCTAATTAATGTTTTAGTGGTAGAATCAATGGTGATAGATTTACGGAATATTGGTATTTCCTTTATGTTTAGTTCACGAGCTCTGGCGATGGCACGTTCAACTTCATTTAGTTGTCTGTCGATGTCCTCTGCCGATTCTGGATGACGATCGTAGTTAATGTTGTCGTCAACACTGCTGCTGAATGCTGACCAGTCGACATGATGATAATCACGTCGAGTACGTTGCTGGGTTTCAACACCGGACCCAATTTCCTCCACAACAGGATAGTGGTCGGAACTAAGATCTTCAATGATGACAATGTTCTCAGCAAGATTGGTGATAAACAGGTCGATGATGGAGCAGGTCCCTGATCTGGCAACATACGTTGAACTATCCAGACTCAGGATAGTGTAGTAGCCGGATTGAAGGTCGTCGTTCAACACTGCTTCATTCCGATTATTTCTGGAATTTCCCCAGGCTTGATGTCTGGCATTGATATCACCGGCGATGATGAATTCATTTCGTCCTCTTGTCAGCTTCTGCAGATCATTTCTTAGTTGTGATTGAGTTCCTTGGTTCGGTGAGCACTGTCTAGGGCAGTATGCTGCGATGAATTTTATCCTTCCGATCGTCGTATCTAATTCAACTCCTAGCGACTCGATGAATTTCGAACCAAAGCTCGGAAGTATAGCAAACTTCACCCGCTTCTGACTGCAATCGTAACACCACTGTCCCTAGAGTGGGTTCGATCCAGACGAATGATGACGTAGTTTGGTATTGAGAAGGACATCTTCGGTGATAAATGTGTTTCCGTGATAACACACACATCGACGTGCAGTGTTCTTATGATGTCCGATAGTTCAACTTGCTTTGGACGCACTGAGCAGGCATTCCAATTCATCACTTTTAATGTTTCACACACCGTATTGGATAATATACGAACCGAGCACTTGAATCTTCTCATGTCGACGAAATTTTTCATCAACTCCACAGAAGTAAAAAGCGGAGTATAGTTTACAGTTGGGCCATCATCAGTAGTTTTGAAACCTGGTGGCGGGTGGATTGAATCTGGTAGATTATTCAGCCTAGGGAAATTCACTGGGTCCAATGACGGTACAGGTGGTGCAGGTGGAACCTTCCTCTTCGATGGTTGTCGCTGAGATGTAGCTTGTTTCCTTATTTTCAGGAACTAAGCACGTTTCGGGCAAGCTCGTTCGGTTGCTTTATGGGGCCCAGCACAGTTTGCACAGCGGGGGGTAGATTCTCCATCCATGGCGCAATCGTTGGTAGCATGATTCGATCCGCAGCGGTTGCAACGGCTAATCATGTGGCAATTTTGAGCACCATGCCCGAAGTGTAGACATTAGGACTACGGCCTGAGCGTTTGAGGTTTTTAAGCAGAAAGGTGCGCTCTCCGATGCCGCTGTTTGAATGCGTCTTCTCGCCCCGACGTCTGCTTCCATCCAGTGCACAAAATAAAAAGATCAATTCGACCACGGTTTCCTTTTTATAACGTTCAGTTGAAGATATGTGCCAGACTACCTCAAAATCGTCGTCCTTGCGCGAAAAACCCAAGCGAAAGTAAGGTGTTTTCCGCGTTGTTTT